>NC_034190.2:8318757-8336470 GCF_002021735.2 Oncorhynchus kisutch | reverse complement strand
TCTCTCTCTCTCTCTCTCTCTCTCTCTCTCTCTCTCTCTCCCTCCCTCCCTCCCTCCCTCCCTCCCTCCCTCCCTCCCTCCCTCCCTCACTCCCTCCCTCACTCCCTAGCTTAATAAATTAGGTTTGCCTCTACTGTATCTATACACTAACTCATGGCTGTGGAAAGACCAGACATTCTCGATTCTTCATGAGAGGAAATGGATCACTGCTCATTTTTTAGGGCGTTGGCCAACTTGGATAAGTGCAGAAAAGCAAAGGAGAAGGAACATAACTCACAACGAGGAACTCGACCTGACATTGATTTAGCTCTAATGGCAATCAGATTAGGAGCGACAGCCTGAGATTGATTTAGCTCTAATGGCAATCAGATTAGGAGCGACTCAGCCTGAGATGAAATTGGCTCGTCCCGCTTTGGGTTGCGTGGAGTGAATGAGCTCCACCCTGAGGTTGGAATGTTGCTCTTATCCCCACGTTCCAATTTTCCCCCTTTAATCCCAGATGAGTTTGGAAAGCATCGGCTGACTCGGTGTTTCTTTGAGCCTTGCATTTATGGTATCTATTTGCTGCTTTGGTGGTGAAGGAGAAGGAGGAGGAGGAGGAGGAGGATGAGGTGGTGGTGGTGGAGGAGGAGGAGCAGAACAGAGGAGATGCTGGCGAGGATTGTTGAGTAAGTCAGAACAGAGAAGATGCTAAAGATGATTGGTGAGTCAGTCAGAACAAAGGATATGCTAAAGAGGATTGGTGAGTCAGTCAGAACAGAGGAGATGATTGGTGAGCCAGTCAGAACTGCAGTGAGGCTGCCAGCTGCAGCTCGTTAAGGAGTTAAAGTGTGAAGATGGCCGTAAACTGCAGTCTGAGACATCCAAGCGATGTCAAAAGAGAGATTGGGTGTGCCTCCCAAAAGCCTCCCCCCTATTTCCCATTAAGTGGACTACTTTTGACCAGATCCCCCATAGGATCAGGTCCTAAGAAGTGTATTATATAGTAGTGTATTATATAGTAGTGTATTATATAGTGGTGCATTATATAGTAGTGTATTATATACTAGTGTATTATATAGTAGTGTATTATATAGTGGTGCATTATATAGTAGTGTATTATATACTAGTGTATTATATAGTAGTGTATTATATAGTAGTGCATTATATAGTAGTGTATTATATAGTACTGTATTATATAGTAGTGTATTATATAGTAGTGTATTATATACTAGTGTATTATATAGTAGTGTATTATATAGTGGTGCATTATATAGTAGTGTATTATATAGTAGTGTATTATATAGTACTGTATTATATAGTAGTGTATTATATACTAGTGTATTATATAGTAGTGTATTATATAGTGGTGCATTATATAGTAGTGTATTATATACTAGTGTATTATATAGTAGTGTATTATATAGTGGTGTATTATATAGTAGTGCATTATATAGTAGTGTATTATATAGTACTGTATTATATAGTAGTGCATTATATAGTAAACAGGGTACCATGTGGGATGGACCCATTGTACGATAGTCTCACCTCAGGCCAATAGAGCCAGGATGAGAAGAGTCACTGTGGGGAATAAAGTAGAGACGGATGGTTCTTGAACTCTACATGAACTTATCTTACTTCACGGCCATAAAGGAAACATGTATTGTGCTGTGGACTAGAGGGAAACATTACAAAAGCAATGAAACGATAGACCTAAAAGACAATAAGATACCCCCTGTGTAGAGTTACTCACTGACTGGTATGTCCTATAGGTTTAGTAAGAGACAAAAGGAAGCCCCCTGAGCAGAGTTCTCTACTCACTGACCCGTATGTCCTATAGGTTTAGTAAGAGACAAAAGGAAGCCCCCTGAGCAGAGTTCTCTACTCACTGACCCGTATGTCCTATAGGTTTAGTAAGAGACCAAAGGAAGCCCCCTGAGCAGAGTTCTGTACTCACTGACTGGTATGTCCTATAGGTTTAGTAAGAGACAAAAGGAAGCCCCCTGAGCAGAGTTCTGTACTCACTGACTGGTATGTCCTATAGGTTTAGTAAGAGACAAAAGGAAGCCCCCTGAGCAGAGTTCTGTACTCACTGACTGGTATGTCCTATAGGTTTAGTAAGAGACAAAAGGAAGCCCCCTGAGCAGAGTTCTGTACTCACTGACCCATATGTCCTAGAGGTTTAATAAGAGACAAAAGGAAGCCCCCTGAGCAGAGTTCGGTTTAACGGCTTGCAGTGAAAACCTACATTACCGTCCAGTGAAAAATTACATTTGAAACAATGAAGGTTATCTCCACTGGAATTAGATCTGTTGCTTGTGAATATTGGTTTAGATCAGATATGATCAAAGAGAATGCATGGGCTCTGGTCTAAAGTAGTGCACTATATAGGGCTCTGGTCTAAAGTAGTGCACTATATAGGGCTCTGGTCAAAAGTAGTGCACTATATAGGGCTCTGGTCTAAAGTAGTGCACTATATAGGGCTCTGGTCTAAAGTAGTGCACTATATAGGGCTCTGGTCTAAAGTAGTGTACTATATAGGGAATAGGGTTCTGGTCTAAAGTAGTGCACTATATAGGGAATAGAGTTCTGGTCTAAAATAGTGCACCATATAGGGAATAGGACTCTGGTCTAAAGTAGTGTACTATATAGGGAATAGGGCTCTGGTCTAAAGTAGTGCACTATATAGGGAATAGGGCTCTGGCCTAAAGTAGAGTACTACATAGGGAATAGGGTTCTGGTCTAAAGTAGTGCACTATATAGGGAATAGAGTTCTGGTCTAAAGTAGTGCACCATATAGGGAATAGGACTCTGGTCTAAAGTAGTGTACTATATAGGGAATAGGGCTCTGGTCTAAAGTAGTGTACTATATAGGGAATAGGGCTCTGGTCTAAAGTAGTGTACTATATAGGGAATAGGGCTCTGGTCTAAAGTAGTGCTCTATATAGGGAATAGGGCTCTGGTCTAAAGTAGTGCACTATATAGGGAATAGGGCTCTGGTCTAAAGTAGTGCACTATATAGGGAATAGGGCTCTGGTCTAAAGTAGTGCACTATATAGGGAATAGGGCTGTGGTCTAAAGTAGTGCACTATATAGGGAATAGGGCTCTGGCCTAAAGTAGTGCACTATATAGGGAATAGGGCTCTGGTCTATCTAAAGTAGTGCACTATATAGGGAATAGGGCTCTGGTCTAAAGTAGTGCACTATATAGGGAAAAGTGTCCTGGTCTAATATAGGACTGATTTAGACCTGGGACACCAGGCGGTGCAGTTCATTATCAGGTAGAACAGAAAAACCAGCAGTCCTCCAGACCTCCAGGCTCAGAGTTGAATATCCCTGCCTTAGACAGACCCAATGGGCACAGCTCACCATAGGGCCTGGGTGTGTGTGAGAGAGCCAGGACCACGGGCCAGCCAGGACCACGGGCCAGCCAGGACCACGGGCCAGCCAGGACCACGGTTCAGCCAGGACCACGGTTCAGTCAGGACCACAGTTCAGCCAGGAACCCCAGGACCTGATAGAACCCACGCACACACAAACACACACCTCCTTCCTTCCTTCCAGCCCAGGCAGAAAACAAGTTATATATGCATGTTAGGATAAATATGCTGAAATTAGTGGCGGTTGGAGGATTGGATGCGGTAACAGTCTGATCCAACTGGCCATGTGATCTGACCCGTACCGGAGGATAGCATAACACAGCAGGGAAGCAGGATGTAGGAGGCTGGAGGGAGAGGTAAGGAGTCAGGAAGTAGGATGTAGGAGGCAGGAAGTAGGATGTACGATGTAGGAGGCAGGAAGTAGGAAGTAGGAGGCAGGAAGTAGGAAGTATGACGTAGGAGGCAGGAAGTAGTAGGCCGGAAGTAGGAGGCAGGAAGTATGACGTAGGAGGCAGGAAGTAGGAAGTATGACGTAGGAGGCAGGAAGTAGGAGGCAGGAAGTATGACGAAGGAGGCAGGAAGTAGGAGGCAGGAAGTATGACGTAGGAGGCAGAAAGTATGACGTAGGAGGCAGGAAGTATGACGTAGGAGGCAGGAAGTATGACGTAGGAGGCAGGAAATAGGAAGTATGACGTAGGAGGCAGGAAGTATGACGTAGGAAGCAGGAAGTAGGAAGTATGACGTAGGAGGCAGGAAGTAGGAAGTATGACGTAGGAGGCAGGAAGTATGACGTAGTAGGCAGGAAGTAGGAAGTATGACGTAGGAGGCAGGAAGTAGGAAGTATGGTATTTATTGGTGATCACAACGTGTGTTACTGGACACAGGTCTTCACTCCTTTTATTGTCTTGTTTTTTTGTTGTTTCTTGTTGAGTTAAAGGAAAAGGTCAGATTACGTTACCGGTTTAGGGTATTAAAGGAGGAGGAGAGGGGGAGGGGCCAGGGGAGGGCACCTGATCCTCATCTACTCACTGTCGAGTGTCTAGCCAGAATGGCACAGTGGGGCTCAGTTAGTAGAGCATGATGCTTGCAAAGGGTTGTGGGTTCAATTCAATTTATGCACTCACTACTGTTAGTTGGTCTGGATAAGAGTGTCTGCTTAACGACAGCAATGTAAGTGTGTGTGTCAGTATCTACAAGTGTGTGTGTCAGTATCTACAAGTGTGTATGGGTTAGACCCTGAGTTGGTCTAGACAACATAACCTGACCAGGAGAATCTCCTGGCCCTAGATGTACGAGCAATGTAAACAACCCAAACAGCAGTTACCATAATTTGGCACAGCACGATTGATTTATTACTCTGTTTATATCCAGGCTTGACCGTTGAGAAGACTGACAGATCAACTGTTCCCAGTGTGGTTTAGGTTAAAGGGGAAATCTGGGTTTTGGTACATATATTTTTGGACTTTCCAATTGCTAATATATACCTATTAATTGTGAACTGCAGATTCCCCTTTTTAAACCTCTGTGTTGAAGGAGGACAGTAGGTGACTCTGAAACTCTGTACGCTCTATGGCCATGTAAACACATTGTCCAATTACAGACTTTCCCTGCAGCACAGGTGGTAGCCATTAAGTGTAGGCTATAGCCACTAGCTGTCGCTGAATGAGAACAAGTTCAAACCACAATTCAAAGTTATGGCAGTTGACCTAACTCTATTAGCGGTTCACCTTTCATTGTTGTTTGACGTTTTTTATTCCAGAAGCCCAGGACTTTCTAAATATAGCTGTTGTTGGGGCCGGCTGGTTCGTTAATAACACGCACGGTTTGTTTGTTTTTATTTGAGAAGCCCAGGACTTTCTAAATGTAGCTGTTGTTGGGGCCGGCTGGTTCGTTAATAACACCAGTGACGCGTCTGCACGGTGACTGTCTGTCTATCTGTCTGTCTCCAAGCAAAATCTAGGAGTAACACACAGCTGTTGTGCTCTTTCTCTCTCTCTCTCTCTCTCTCTCTCTCTCTCTCTCTCTCTCTCTCTCTCTCTCTGAAAACTTGCAGCTGTATGAATGGATTACAGAGTCAGTGTGTGTGTGTGCATGTGTACGTGTGTGTGTTTGTGTTTGCAGTGGGAAAAGGGCAACCAGTAAGTCAGGAACAAAGCAGGGTTTAAAGGCAGGTGTATGACAAACAGCAAACGGAAAAGGAGAGCAATCAGCTCGTTGTAAGTGGCTTCCTGTTTCTGACACTATAAAGAGCTTTGTTCAGTCTGTGGTCAGTCAGTCAGTCAGTCAGTCAGTCAGTCAGTCAGTCAGTCAGTCAGTAGCCCCATTGTGAGAGAACTTGGTTAACAGTGTCTGTCTGTCTGTCTGTCTGTATGGTTGTTACGTTGCACAGGTACACATAAGCAATGGAAGGTAATGCTGTGTGTATGTGTGTGGGGGGAGGGGGGGTCAGTGTGTTTGTGTTCAGTATATGTTTGTGTGAGCGCACATGTGTGTACTGTGTGTAAAGGGATACTGAATGAGACATGGTAACTTTGTGGTTGTACTTCCTGTATTAGCTAGCGTTGAAATTGGCTTGTGGTTCTGGTACTATTACCAACAGTCCAATTCATTCAATTAGGCATAGTGTGTTGTTATTATGCCAGTGAACAAACAACAGTCATATAAAACTCTATATAAATACATGACATACTTACATAAGAGGCTAATGTTCTTTTCATTCAAGAAATACAAAACTGAACTAAGACGAAGAAGAAACATGTTCCTTACCTGCAGCCGCGATTCTCGTTTAGGACAGGAAGTGTCAAAGTCAAACCGCAGGAAGTGCCAAGCACTACGGCAGACATGGTTTTCCACAGGCGAAACGGAGAGAGAGAGAGAGAGAGAGAGAGAATCAGACAGAGAGAATCAGACAGAGAGACAGATGTCATGTGTGAGAAAATCACTTGATTGGAGTCCACCTGTGGTAAATTCAATCGATTGGACATGATTTGGAAAGGCACACACCTGTCTACATAATGTCCCACAGTTGACAGTACATGTTAGAGAAAAAAAACAAGTAATGAGGTCGAAGGAATTGTCCGTAGAGCTCCGAGACAGGATTGTGTCGAGGCACAGATCTGGGGAAGGGTACCAAAAAATGTCTGCAGCAATGAAGGTCCCCAAAAACACAGTGGCCTCCATCATTCTTAAATGGAAGAAGTTTGGAACCACCAAGAGTCTTCCTAGAGCTGCCCGTCCTGTCAAACTGAGGGGAAGAAGGGCCTTGGTCAGGGAGAGGTCTAGAGTTTGTTGGCAGTTGATATTACTCTTCAATGCTACTCTTCGTGCTATATATTCTCAGACAACCCAAAGATTCATTGATGCCCTTCCAGACTCCCTCTGCCTACCCAAGGACGTCAGAGGACAAAAATTGAGGAACTCAATTTAACCTTGCGCAATACCCTAGATGCAGTTGCACCCCTAATAACTAAAATAATTTGTCATAAGAAACTAGCTCCCTGGTATACAGAAAATACCCGAGCTCTGAAGGAAGCTTCCAGAAAATTGGAACAGAAATGGCGCCACACCAAACTGGAAGTCATCCGACCAGCTTGGAAAGACAGTACCGTGCAGTATCGAAGAGCCCTTACTGCTGCTCGATCATCCTATTTTTCCAACTTTAATTGAAGATAATAAGAACAATCCAACATTTATTTTTGCTACAGTCGCAAAGCTAACTAAAAAGCAGCATTCCCCAAGAGAGGATGGCTTTCACCTCAGCAGTAATAAATTCATGAACTTCTTTGAAGAAAAGATCATGATTATTAGAAAGCAAATGACGGATTCCTCTTTAAATCTGTATATTCCTCCAAAGCTCAGATGTCCTGAGTCTGCACAACTCTGCCAGGATCTAGGATCAAGAGAGACACTCAAGTGTTTTAGTATTATATCTCTTGACACAATGATGAAAATAATCATGGCCTCTAAACCTTCAAGCTGCATACTGGACCCTATTCCAACTAAACTACTGAATGAGCTGCTTCCTGTGCTTGGCCCTCCTATGTTGAACATAATAAACGGCTCTCTATCCACCGGATGTGTACCAAACTCACTAAAAGTGGCAGTAATAAAGCATCTCTTGAAAAAGCCAAACCTTGACCCAGAAATTATTTTTAAAACTATCGGCCTATATCAAATCTGCCATTCCTCTCAAAGTTTGAAAAGGCTGTTGTGCAGCAACTCACTGCCTTCCTGAAGACAAACAATGTATACGAAATACTTCAGTCTGGTTTAAGACCCCATCATAGCACTGAGACTGCACTCGTGAAGGTGGTAAATTACATTTTATTGTGTCAGACCGAGGCTGTGCATTTGTCCTCGTGCTCCTAGACCTTAGTGTTGCTTTTGATACCATTGATCACCGCATTCTTTTGGAGAGATTGGAAACCCAAATTGGTCTACACGGACATGTTCTGGCCTGGTTTAGATCTTATCTGTCTCTGTGAATGGTTTGTCCTCTGACAAATCAACTGTACATTTCAGTGTTCCTCAAGGTTCTGTTTTAGGACCACTATTGTTTTCACTATATATTTGACCTCTCGGGGATGTCATTCGAAAACATAATGTTAACTTCCACTGCTATGCGGATGACACACAGCTGTACATTTTAATGAAACATGGTGAAGCCCCAAAATTGCCCTCGCTGGAAGCCTGTTTCAGACATAAGGAAGTGGATGGCTGCAAACTTTAGACTTTTAAATTAGGATTAAACAGAGATGCATGCTCTAGGTCCCAAGAAACAACGAGATCTTCTGTTGAATCTGACAATTCATCTTGATGGTTGTACAGTCATCACAAATAAAACTGTGAAGGACCTCAGCGTTACTCTGGACCCTGATTTCTCTTTTGATGAATATATCAAGACTGTTTCAAGGACAGCTTTTTCCATCTACGTAACATTGCAAAAATCAGAAACTTTTGATCCAAAAATTATGCAGAAAGATTCATCCATGCTTTTGTCACTTCTAGGTTAGACTACTGCAATGCTCTACTTTCCGGCTACCCGGATAAAGCACTAAATAAACTACAGTTAGTGCTAAATACGGCTGCTAGAATCTTGACTAGAACCAAAAAATGTGATCATATTACTCCAGTGCTAGCCTCCCTACACTGGCTTCCTGTTATAGCTAGGGCTGATTTCAAGGTTTTACTGCTAACCTACAACGTAATACATAGGATTGCTCCTACCTATCTTTCCGATTTGGTCCTGCTGTACATACCTACATGTATGCTACGGTCACAAGACGCAGGCCTAAGCAAACAGCTGGAGGCTTTCTCCTATAGAGCTCAATTTTTATGGAATGGTCTGCCTATCCATGTGAGAGACGATGACTCGGTCTCAACCTTTAAGTCTTTACTGAAGACTCATCTCTTCAGTAGGTCCTATGATTGAGTGTAGTCTGGCCCAGGGATGTGAAGGTGAATGGAAAGGCACTGGAGCAACGAACCACCCTTGCTGTCTCTGCCTGGCCGGTTCCCCTCTCTCCACTGGGATTCTCTGCCTCTAACCCTATTACAGGGGCTGAGTCACTGGCTTGCTGGGGCTCTCTCATGCCGTCCCTGGAGGGGGTGCGTCACCTGAGTGGGTTGATTCACTGTTGTGGTCATCCTGTCTGGGTTGGTGCCCCCCCCTTGGGTCTTGGGTTGTGCCGTGGCGGAGATCTTTGTGGGCTATACTCAGCCTTGTCTCGGGATGGTAAGTTGGTGGTTGAAGATATCCCTCTAGTGGTGTGGGGGCTGTGCTTTGGCAAAGTGGGTGGGGTTATATCCTTCCTGTTTGGCCCTGTCCGGGGGTGTCCTCGGATGGGGCCACAGTGTCTCCTGACCCCTCCTGTCTCAGCCTCCAGTATTTATGCTGCAGTAGTTTATGTGTCGGGGGGCTGGGGTCAGTTTGTTATATCTGGAGTACTTCTCCTGTCCTATTCGGTGTCCTGTGTGAATCTAAGTGTGCGTTCTCTAATTCTCTCCTTCTCTCTTTCTTTCTCTCTCTCGGAGGACCTGAGCCCTAGGACCATGCCCCAGGACTACCTGACATGATGACTCCTTGCTGTCCCCAGTCCACCTGGCCATGCTGCTGTTCCAGTTTCAACTGACCTGAGCCCTAGGACCATGCCCCAGGACTACCTGACATGATGACTCCTTGCTGTCCCCAGTCCACCTGGCCATGCTGCTGCTCCAGTTTCAACTTCCACCTGACTGTGCTGCTGCTCCAGTTTCAACTGTTCTGCCTTATTATTATTCGACCATGCTGGTCATTTATGAACATTTGAACATCTTGGCCATGTTCTGTTATAATCTCCACCCGGCACAGCCAGAAGAGGACTGGCCACCCCACATAGCCTGGTTCCTCTCTAGGTTTCTTCCTAGGTATTGGCCTTTCTAGGGAGTTTTTCCTAGCCACCGTGCTTCTACACCTGCATTGCTTGCTGTTTGGGGTTTTAGGCTGGGTTTCTGTACAGCACTTTGAGATATCAGCTGATGTACGAAGGGCTATATAAATAAATTTGATTTGAACTACTGAACCACACAACTACTGACCGCAACCACACAACTACTGACCGCAACCACACAACTACTGGCCACACAACTACTGAACCACACAACTACTGACCGCAACCACACAACTACTGACCACACAACTACTGAACCACACAACTACTGACCGCAACCACACAACTACTGACCGCAACCACACAACTACTGACCACACAACTACTGAACCACACAACTACTGACCGCAACCACACAACTACTGACCGCAACCACACAACTACTGGCCACACAACTACTGAACCACACAACTACTGACCGCAACCACACAACTACTGACCGCAACCACACAACTACTGACCGCAACCACACAACTACTGACCACAACCACACAACTACTGACCACACAACTACTGAACCACACAACTACTGACCGCAACCACACAACTACTGACCGCAACCACACAACTACTGACCACACAACTACTGAACCCTACAACTACTGATCACAACCACACAACTACTGACCACACAACTACTGAACCACACAACTACTGACCACAACCACACAACTACTGAACCACACAACTACTGAACACAACCACACAACTATTGACCACACAACTACTGAACCACACAACTACTGACCACAACCACACAACTACTGAACCACACAACTACTGAACCACACAACTACTGACCACAACCACACAACTATTGACCACACAACTACTGACCACAACCACACAACTACTGAACCACACAACTACTGACCACAACCACACAATTACAGACCACAACTGCTGACCACAACTACTGACTACAACTACTAACCACTACTATCTACAACAACACAACTACAGACCATAATTACGTACCAAAACTAGTAACCACAACCACACAACTACTGAACACAGCTACTGACCACAACCACACAACTACTGAACACAGCTACTGTCCACAACCACACAACTGCTGGTCAGAATCACTGAACCACACACCTACTGACCACTACTGACAACAACTACTGACCACAACTACTGAAGCCAAAACCACTGAACTACACAATGAAGGACCACAACCACAAAACTACTGACCACAGCTACTGACCATTACAGACCACAACTACTGACCATTAGAGACCAAAACGACTGACCATTACAGACCACAACTACTAAACTACGATTTTGTGACTATGCTATATTATATCCAATTGTATGTATACTTCATTGTCTATTAGAACTGTGTAAAATAAAATGTCAGCTTGGGATATTAAATAACAATCATATGTGTTGTTTAGCATCAGAGCATTCAAAAAGGTAGTTTTAGTTGGTCAAATACAAAACATTTCCAACTGCAGGGGTTGATTTCACCTGTCTGGAACGCAGCAGTGCTCAGCTTAAAACTTTGGTCAAATCACATTTATTTTGGACGCTGCCAATGTTACTAAATGGTTTGTCAGAAATCTGTGCTGACTGTCAGACAAGTATAATCTGTAGTCTCTGGTCTAAAAATAGCTCACAGAGAGAGGAAGGAAAGAGACAGAGGGCGGAAACAGGGAGGAAGGAAACAGAGGGGAAGGAAACAGAGGGGAAGGAAACAGAGGGGAAGGAAACAGAGGGAGGAAGGAAACAGAGGGAGGAAGGAAACAGAGGGGAAGGAAACAGATAGAGGGTGGAAACAGAGGGAGGAAGGAAAAGGAGAGAGGAAGGAAATATAGGGGAGGGAAACAGAGAAAGAAACAGCCAGGACAGACCAGAGCTGATCAGATGCACTGAGCTGACCAGAGCTGATCAGATGCACTGAGCTGACCAGAGCTGATCAGATGCACTGAGCTGACCAGAGCTGATCAGATGCACTGAGCTGACCAGAGCTGATCAGATGCACTGAGCTGACCAGAGCTGATCAGATGCACTGAGCTGACCAGAGCTGATCAGATGCACTGAGCTGATCAGAGCTGATCAGATGCACTGAGCTGACCAGAGCTGATCAGATGCACTGAGCTGACCAGAGCTGATCAGATGCACTGAGCTGACCAGAGCTGATCAGATGCACTGAGCTGACCAGAGCTGATCAGATGCACTGAGCTGACCAGAGCTGATCAGATGCACTGAGCTGACCAGAGCTGATCAGATGCACTGAGCTGACCAGAGCTGATCAGATGCACTGAGCTGACCAGAGCTGATCAGATGCACTGAGCTGACCAGAGCTGATCAGATGCACTGAGCTGATCAGAGCTGATCAGATGCACTGAGCTGATCAGAGCTGATCAGATGCACTGAGCTGATCAGAGCTGATCAGATGCACTGAGCTGACCAGAGCTGATCAGATGCACTGAGCTGACCAGAGCTGATCAGATGCACTGAGCTGATCAGAGCTGATCAGATGCACTGAGCTGATCAGAGCTGATCAGATGCACTGAGCTGACCAGAGCTGATCAGATGCACTGAGCTGACCAGAGCTGATCAGATGCACTGAGCTGATCAGAGCTGATCAGATGCACTGAGCTGACCAGAGCTGATCAGATGCACTGAGCTGATCAGAGCTGATCAGATGCACTGAGCTGATCAGAGCTGATCAGATGCACTGAGCTGACCAGAGCTGATCAGATGCACTGAGCTGATCAGAGCTGATCAGATGCACTGAGCTGACCAGAGCTGATCAGATGCACTGAGCTGACCAGAGCTGATCAGATGCACTGAGCTGACCAGAGCTGATCAGATGCACTGAGCTGATCAGAAGCTGATCAGATGCACTGAGCTGACCAGAGCTGATCAGATGCACTGAGCTGACCAGAGCTGATCAGATGCACCACTACAGCAAGAGAAGCGGGAGTGGGAGGGGGGGGGGGGCAGATAGTGTGGGCTGCCTCTGAGTTTACAACCTTCAAGGGTGTATAGGGCGAATAAGGGAGATTTTTCAGACCAAATCCCACAGGTGCTTTGTGAAGGCTGGGGTGGCATATCACATTGCCCCCCCCCCCCCCCCCTCTCCTGTGTTCCCCTCTAAGCCATTTCATAGTCTTCTCTGAATGTGTTCACATATCCAAGTTGTGTCCCAAATGGCACCCTATTCCCTACATAGTACACTTATTTTGACCAGAGCCGTATGGGGCCCTAGTGCGCGCTATAAGGAATAGGGGGCCATTTGGGATGCCTTCCAGCTTCAACATTTGGCCCGTCTGGAAGGAATTAAGAGAGGAAAAAGGTGGATGAGGTGGTTGGACCAATTTTCCCAGAGTCAAGGAGACACCCAAAATACTGCACCATGTTACCCAGAGTTCTCTCTCTTCTCTCCCTGCCGCAATCCCTTGATATTGGAGATGTTGTACTGGACATGTTGTCCAATCCTCAAGAAGTAGCCCCAGATAATATCATCAGGTACTGTGAGTTGAATCAGTTGTGTTTGTCCGGTTCTGTGTGTCATTGTTGGAGGACCATAGGACTGGAGTTGGGAACCACTGCTTTAGCCTGTCCAGAACCTCTTTACTCAGAACTCCTTACTCTCCACAGTCCACAGAGGCCTCTTCTCATTCAGAATGCATGGGTCTGTTGCTTGGTCAGACTCAGAGGCTTGCATTACAAATGGCACCCTATTCCCTCCATGGTGTAGTGCACTATTTTTGACCAGAGCCCATAGGGACCTGACTCAAAAGTAGTGTACTACATAGGGAATAGCGTGCCCTTTGGGACATAGTGCTGAGACCAAGTGGCTGTGGCTGCCGCTCCATTACCGTAAATCTTGCTCAGTCTCTAGGGCTGGTAGAGTAAGAATATCTCAGAGAGAGAGAGAGAGAGAGGCCAGCTGGACCCGGATCACAGAGAGAGAGAGAGGCCAGCTGGACCAGGATCAATCAGACACTGCCAGATAAGATCAACAACATTTTATGTATGCATTTCAACAAGGACTTTTTCCCCTCTCTCTCTCTCTCTCTCTCTCTCTCTCTCTCTCTCTCTCTCTCTCTCTCTCTCTCTCTCTCTCTCTCTCTCTCTCTCTCTCTCTCTCTCTCTCTCTCTCTCTCTCTCTCTCTCTCTCTCTCTCTCTCTCTCTCTCTCTCTCTCTCTCTCTCTCTCTCTCTCTCTCTCTCTCTCTCTCTCTCTCTCTCTCTCTCTCTCTCCCTCTCTCTCTCTCTCTCTCTCTCTCTCTCTCTCTCTCTCTCTCTCTCTCTCTCTCTCTCTCTCTCTCTCTCTCTCTCTCTCTCTCTCTCACACACCCCTTTAACTCTCTCTCTCTCTCTCTCTCTCTCTCTCTCTCTCTCTCTCTCTCTCTCTCTCTCTCTCTCTCTTTCTCTCTCTTACACACACCCTTTCCCCCTCTCTCTTCCCCTCTTTTTCCTCCACAATTAATCACCTCTTTTTTTTTTTGCAGAGCTCTTGTGCTTCTTGGCAGGGACCAAGAGAACTGGGGGCTTTGAAAGGGACTGCCGTGCCATCCTGTGGCGGTAATATCTGGGCGAGGCCACCACAATAGTTGACACCAGCTGTGAGTTGAGATGTTGAAGGGTTAGCGTTTTGGTTAATGACTACTTACTGACATGAGTCCTGTTACCCGTTACCCGTTACCCGTTACCCGTTACCCGTTACCGTACGATAAGTGAACAGTGCCGTTGTTTGAGAGGAAGTGTTTTTTTCAGCCCTATCGAGCTAAAGGCCAAGCAAGCCCACGTAAAGTCCAGTAGTCTGATACAAGGTAAGGGGGCAGAGGCACATGGCTTTGGGGAAATAAGGTGACAAGGCCTTAGAATTCACAGAGTGGAGGACTGAACTGCAATATGTACAGAGAGGCTACCTCCCCAAATGGCACCCTACTCCCTATGGGCCCTGGTTCAAAAGTGATGTACTATATAACGAATAGGATGCAATAGAGAGGATTAATTTTTACTGCTGACAACCGCATACTACTGCATTATAGATTCTGAGCACACTCAGGGAGAGATACTGTATACAGAGGAGAAGCACTGTAGTTAAAACTCTGCCAAAGAGCATGGCTGTGGGTCTTGATCAATAGTGATGCTTTTTATATATAGGGAATAGGGTGCTATTTGGCCTTACAGCCCTTTTCATTAGCATAGCATGTCAGTATTACAGCAGCTTCCGCCCACTGGAAATTTATCTGAAGAAGAAGGAGAACTGTAGTGTGTATTAATGTCTGTCACCATGAAATGTGTACATTATATTACTAGTATATATCACAAAGACTAGCTTTACAAAAAATCCTACAGGAATTCAACCTTTTGTGTTTGGGAATTCGTATATTTTTGGGTCTGCCTTCTCCTGTGGAAAGGTTCTGCCTTCTTGAAATTCCTAGATACACAAGGGCTAAAAGAAAGCTCTTATTGCTAGAGGGAGACGAGAGGGAGACGAGAGGGAGACGAGAAGGAGACGAGAGGGAGACGAGAGGGAGATGAGAGGGAGACGAGAGGGAGACGAGAAGGAGACGAGTGCGAGACGAGAGGGAGACGAGAGGGAGACGAGAGGGAGATGAGAGGGAGACGAGAAGGAGACGAGAGGGAGACGAGAGGGAGACGAGAGGGAGACGAGAAGGAGACGAGAGGGAGACGAGAAGGAGACGAGAGGGAGATGAGAGGGAGATGAGAGGGAGACGAGAGGGAGACGAGAAGGAGACGGGAGGGAGACGAGAAGGAGATGAGAGGGAGACGAGAGGGAGACGAGAGGGAGATGAGAGGGAGACGAGAGGGAGACGAGAGGGAGATGAGGGAGACGAGAGGGAGACGAGAGGGAGACGAGAGGGAGACGAGAGGGAGACGGGAGGGAGACGGGGAGGGAGACGAGAGGGAGACGAGAGGGAGACGAGAGGGAGACGAGAGGGAGACGGAGAGGAGACGGAGGGAGACGAGAGGGAGACGAGAGGGAGACGAGAGGGAGACGAGAGGGAGACGAGAAGGAGACGGAGAGGGAGGACGAGAGGGAGACGAGAGGGAGACGGGGAGGGAGACGAGAGGGAGACGGGAGGGAGACGAGAGGGAGACGAGAGGGAGACGAGAGGGAGACGAGAGGGAGACGAGAGGGAGACCTTGGGGGTCACAGGAGGGAGGAAGAGACAGATAGAGAGACGAGAAGGAGACGAGAGGGGAGACGAGAGGGAGACGAGAGGGAGACGAGAAGGAGACGGGAGGGAGACGAGAAGGAGATGAGAGGGAGACGAGAGGGAGACGAGAGGGAGATGAGAGGGAGACGAGAGGGAGACGAGAGGGAGATGAGGGAGACGAGAGGGAGACGAGAGGGAGACGAGAGGGAGACGGGAGGGAGACGGGAGGGAGACGAGAGGGAGACGAGAGGGAGACGAGAGGGAGACGAGAGGGAGACGAGAAGGAGACGGGAGGGAGACGAGAGGGAGACGAGAGGGAGATGAGAGGGAGACGAGAGGGAGACGAGAAGGAGACGGGAGGGAGACGAGAGGGAGACGAGAGGGAGACGGGAGGGAGACGAGAGGGAGACGGGAGGGAGACGAGAGGGAGACGAGAGGGAGACGAGAGGGAGACGAGAGGGAGACGAGAGGGAGACCTTGGGGGTCACAGGAGGGAGGAAGAGACAGATAGAGAGACGAGAAGGAGACGAGAGGGAGACGAGAGGGAGACGAGAGGGAGACGAGAAGGAGACGGGAGGGAGACGAGAAGGAGATGAGAGGGAGACGAGAGGGAGACGAGAGGGAGATGAGAGGGAGACGAGAGGGAGACGAGAGGGAGATGAGGGAGACGAGAGGGAGACGAGAGGGAGACGAGAGGGAGACGAGAGGGAGACGGGAGGGAGACGGGAGGGAGACGAGGGAGACGAGAGGGAGACGAGAGGGAGACGAGAGGGAGACGAGAGGGAGACGAGAAGGAGACGGGAGGGAGACGAGAGGGAGACGAGAGGGAGACGAGAGGGAGACGAGAGGGAGACGAGAGGGAGACGAGAAGGAGACGGGAGGGAGACGAGAGGGAGACGAGAGGGAGACGGGAGGGAGACGAGAGGGAGACGGGAGGGAGACGAGAGGGAGACGAGAGGGAGACGAGAGGGAGACGAGAGGGAGACCTTGGGGGTCACAGGAGGGAGGAAGAGACAGATAGAGAGACGAGAAGGAGACGAGAGGGAGACGAGAGGGAGTCCTTGGGGGTCACAGGAGGGAGGAAGAGACAGATAGGGAGACGAGAAGGAGACGAGAGGGAGACGAGAGGGAGTCCTTGGGGGTCACAGGAGGGAGGAAGAGACAGATAGGGAGACGAGAAGGAGACGGGAGGGAGATGAGAGGGAGACCTTGGGGGTCACAGGAGGGAGGAAGAGACAGATAGGGAGACGAGAAGGAGACGGGAGGGAGATGAGAGGGAGACCTTGGGGGTCACAGGAGGGAGGAAGAGACAGATAGGGAGACGAGAAGGAGACGAGAGGGAGTCCTTGGGGGTCACAGGAGGGAGGAAGAGACAGATAGGGAGACGAGAAGGAGACGGGAGGGAGATGAGAGGGAGACCTTGGGGGTCACAGGAGGGAGGAAGAGACAGATAGGGAGACGAGAAGGAGACGGGAGGGAGACGAGAGGGAGACCTTGGGGGTCACAGGAGGGAGGAAGAGACAGATAGGGAGACGAGAAGGAGACGAGAGGGAGTCCTTGGGGGTCACAGGAGGGAGGAAGAGACAGATCGGAAGAATCTGAAGCACGTCATCATGTAACAATGTACAAATGTGCATTGAGGATAACAGTATATATCGCGTTGTAGTGACAACAAGTACCACAACATACCAAGGCAGTAGGGAGGGTAAACGATTTAGTTTTCCTCACTCATAGTAACCTCACTTTCTAAACTGCTCTCCTGAAGGTGATGAATGATA
>NC_034190.2:8088757-8313757 GCF_002021735.2 Oncorhynchus kisutch | reverse complement strand
ACATACACTTAGGTTGGAGTCATTAAAACTAGTTTACATACACTTAGGTTGGAGTCATTAAAACTAGTTTACATACACTTAGGTTGGAGTCATTAAAACTAGTTTACATACACTTAGGTTGGAGTCATTAAAACTAGTTTACATACACTTAGGTTGGAGTCATTAAAACTAGTTTACATACACTTAGGTTGGAGTCATTAAAACTAGTTTACATACACTTAGGTTGGAGTCATTAAAACTAGTTTACATACACTTAGGTTGGAGTCATTAAAACTAGTTTACATACACTTAGGTTGGAGTCATTAAAACTAGTTTACATACACTTAGGTTGGGAGTCATTAAAACTAGTTTACATACACTTAGGTTGGAGTCATTAAAACTAGTTTACATACACTTAGGTTGGAGTCATTAAAACTAGTTTTTCAACCACTCCACACATTTCTTGTGAACAAACTACAGTTTTGGCAAGTCGGTTAGGACATCTACTTTCTGCATGACACAAGTAATTTGTCCAACAATTGTTAACAGATTATTTCACTTATAATTCACTGTATCACAATTTCAGTGGGTCAGAAGTTTACATACACTAAGTTGACTGTGCCTTTAAACAGCTTGGACAATTCCTGAAAATGATGCTATTGCTTTAGAAGTTTCTGATAGGCTACTTGACATCATTTGAGTCAATTGGAGGTGTACCTGTGGATGTAGGCCAACCTTCAAACTGCCTCTGTGCTTGACATCATGGGAAAATCAAAAGAAATCAGTCAAGACCTCAGAAAACAAATTGTAGACCACCACAAGTCTGGTTCATCCTTGGGAGCAATTTCCAAACGCCTGAAGGCACCACATTCATCTGTACAAACAATAGTACGCAAGTATAAACACCATGGGACCACGCAGCCGTCATACCCCTCAGGAAGGAGATGCTTTCTGTCTCCTAGAGATGAACGTACTTTGGTGCGAAAAGTGCAAATCAATCCCAGAACAACAGCAAAGGACCCTGTGAAGATGCTGGAGGAAACAGGTACAATATTATCTATATCCCGAGTAAAATGAGTCCTGTATCGACATAACCTGAAAGGCCGCTCAGCAAGGAATAAGCCTCTGCTCCAAAACCGCCATAAAAAAAACTGATTACGGTTTGCAACTGGACATGGGGACAAAGATCTCACTTTTTGGAAAACGGGGGAGGCTTGCAAGCCAAAGAACACCATCCCAACCGTGAAGCACGGGGGTGCCAGCATTATTTTGTGGGGGGGTGCTTTGCTGCAGGAGGGACTGGTGCACTTCACAAAATATCATGAAGAAGGATAATGATGTGGATATACTGAAGCAACATCTCAAGACATCAGTCAGGAAGTTAAAGCTTGGTCGCAAATGGGTCTTCCAAATGGACAATGACCCCAAGCATACTTCCAAAGTTGTGGCAAAATGGCTTATATTTTTATGCCCCCTCCTGCTGTTCAAATACCATCACTGGCCTTTTCTACAAGAAATCTGCCTCCAGAAATAAAGTATTCTTCCAAGTGGATGACACCTACTCCTGTTGTCTACTGCACCGTCTGCCCTGGTCTGTCTGGTACAGGTACCTCCATCACACTCACCCCTCTCTGTTCACCGTCTGCCCTGGCCTGTCTCCCCCTGTCTGGTACAGGTACCTCCACCACACACCCCCCTCTCTGTTCACAGTCTGCCCTGGCCTGTCTCCCCCTGTCTGGTACAGGTACCTCCACCACACTCACCCCTCTCTCCCTGGTCTGTCTCCCCCTGTCTGGTACAGGTACCTCCACCACACACCCCCCTCTCTGTTCACAGTCTGCCCTGGCCTGTCACCCCCTGTCTGGTACAGGTACCTCCACCACACTCACCCCTCTCTCCCTGGCCTGTCTCCCCAGGTCTGGTATAGGTACCTCCACCACACTCACCCCTCTCTCCCTGGCCTGTCTCCCCCTGTCTGGTATAGGTACCCCCACCACACTCACCCCTCTCTGTTCACCGTCTGCCCTGGCCTGTCTCCCCCTGTCTGGTACAGGTACCCCCACCACACTCACCCCTCTCTCCCTGGCCTGTCTCCCCCTGTCTGGTACAGGTACCTCCACCACACTCACCCTTCTCTCCCTGGCCTGTCTCCCCCTGTCTGGTACAGGTACCTCCACCACACTCACCCCTCTCTCCCTGGCATGTCTCCCCCTGTCTGGTACAGGTACCTCCACCACACTCACCCCTCTCTCCCTGGCCTGTCTCCCCCTGTCTGGTACAGGTACCTCCACCACACTCACCCCTCTCTCCCTGGCATGTCTCCCCCTGTCTGGTACAGGTACCTCCACCACACTCACCCCTCACTCCCTGGCCTGTCTCCCCCTGTCTGATACAGGTACCTCCACCACACTCCCCCCCTCTCTCCCTGGCCTGTCTCCCCCTGTCTGGTACAGGTACCTCCACCACACTCACCCCTCTCTCCCTGGCCTGTCTCCCCCTGTCTGATACAGGTACCTCCACCACACTCCCCCCCTCTCTCCCTGGCCTGTCTCCCCCTGTCTGGTACAGGTACCTCCACCACACTCACCCCTCTCTCCCTGGCCTGTCTCCCCCTGTCTGGTACAGGTACCTCCACCACACTCACCCCTCTCTCCCTGGCCTGTCTCCCCCTGTCTGGTACAGGTACCTCCACCACACTCCCCCCTCACTCCCGAGCTTTCGCTCCCCTCCGGCACGCACTCACTGTTGGGGCGAGTGACTCTGAACTGACAATGGCTAGCCCCTAGTCGTTATATATATATATTTTTTTTTTTATTGTGCATTGTACATTTTGCTATTTGTCTCATGACTCCTGCATACTTGATTGACTACAAACTTTCTTTACCCAACCGTGGGACAGACTATGTGTCACGCCCTGACCTTAGAGCTTTTTATGTCTCTATATTCGGTTTGGTCAGGGTGTGATTTGGGTGGGCATTCTATGTTCTATTTTCTATGTGATGGTATTTCTATGTCTTGGCCTGGTATGGTTCTCAATCAGGGACAGCTGTCTATCGTTGTCTCTGATTGGGAACCATACTTAGGTAGCCCTTTTCCCCTCCTTTCTTTGTGGGAAGTTAACTTTGTTTGTGGCACTTAGCCCTTAAGCTTCACGGTTGTTTTGTATTGTTTATTGTTTTGTTGGCGTCATTTTAAATAAGGAAAGGAAAAATGTACGCTCACCACGCTGCGCTTTGGTCCAGTTCTTTCGACGGCCGTGACTCTATGTTTGTTCCCACACTCAGGACTCTGACTCTCTATTGGTTACACAGACTTTTGGCCTCCCATCCTATTCTAACCACCTCTCACCAGCTTGGTATTCATGGTACTTAAAGCCTGGGTTTTCTGCATGTTAACACAAGAAGCTTATTACCTAAAATGGATCAATTGAATGTGTGGGTTCACAGCTCCAATCCAGATGTGTTGGTCTTTACTGAGACGTGGTTAAGGAAGAGTGTTTTGAATACTGATGTTAACCTTTCTGGTTATGACCTTTTTCGGCAAGACAGATCTTCCAAAGGTGGGGGAGTGGCAATCTTTACCAAGGATCACCTTCTGTGCTCAGTTGTCTCCATCAAGTCTGTCCCCAAACAATTTGATTTGCTGGTTTTAAGCATTAAACATTTAAACAGCTCTTCGTTGACTGTTGCTGGGTGCTATCGTCCTCCATCAGCACCGGCCTGTACCCTACCTGCCCTAAGCTCTCTCCTGGCCCCTTATGCTAAGTCTGAATTTGTCCTGTTAGGTGACGTAAACCGGGACATGCGTATACCACCTGACCAAGTCCTAAAGCAATGGGACTCCCTAACTCTTTCTCAGATGATTACCAATCCCACAAGGTATGACTCCAAACACCCAGAAAAGGCTACTCTCCTCGATGTTATCCTCACAAATAATCCTGATAGGTATCAGTCTGGTGTTTTCTGTAATGACCTTAGTGATCACTGTTTTACAGCCTGTGTTCGTAATGGCTGCTCAGTGAAACGACCTGTCCTGATTTGTCATAGATGCTTGCTGAACATTAATGAGCAAGCCTTCCTTCATGACCTGGCCTCTGTAAAATGGTATCGAAACAGCTTGATCCCCCTCTGTCAAATACTTTCGTTTTTTATATTTTCAGTGGTAATTGTTAACAAACACGCCCCCATAAAGAAAATGAGAATCAAAAACAGGTTCAGCCCCTAGTTCGACCGTGATCTGGCAGAGTTACTCCACCTCAAGAATTGCATTTGGCAAAAGGCTCGGCACACACACACTCAGGCTGACTGGCTATCGTTCAGGCAAATGAGAAATAAGTGCACTCAGGCTATCTGGAAGGCCAAAGTTAGTTACTTTAAGGAGCAGCTCTCTCTCTGTGGGTCTAACCCCAAGAAGTTCTGGAAAACGGTTAAAGACCTGGAGAATAAACCCTCCTCACAGCTGCCCATGTCCCTTAATGTTGATGATGTGGTTGTTACTGACAAGGAGTGCATGGCTGAGCTTCTTAATCACCACCTCATTAAGTCAGGATTCCTATTTGACTCAGCCATGCCTCATTGCCCGTCCAACATTTCCTCATCTCCCACCCCTTCTAATGCGACTATCCCTGATGGTTCTCCCTGCAGGCGGTCACTGAGTCCGAGGTGCTAGAGAAGCTCCTTAAACATGACCCCAAAAAAACATCTGTGTCAGATGGTTTAGACCCTTTCTTCTTTAAGGTTGCTGCCCCTATCATCGCAAAGCCTATCTCCAACCTTTTGAACCTGTCTCTCCTTTCTGGGGAGGTTCCCATTGCTTGGAAGTTAGCCACAGTTCGTCCTTTATTTAAAGGGGGAGATCAAGCTGATCCTAACTGTTATAGGCCTTTTTCTATTTTGCCCTGTTTATCAAAAGTGTTGGAAAATCTTGTCAATAATCAACTGACTGTCTTTCTTGATGTCTATAGTATTCTCTCTGGTATGCAGTCTGGTTTCTGCTCAGGTTATGGATGTGTCACTGCAACCTTAAAGGTCCTCAATGACGTCACCATTGCCCTTGATTCTAAGCAATGTTGTGCTGCTATTTTTATTGACATGGCCAAAGCTTTTGATACAGTAGACCATTCCATTCTCATGGGCCGGCTAAGGAGTATTGGTGTCTCTGAGGGGTCTTTGGCCTGGTTTGCTAACTACCTCTCTCAAAGAGTGCAGTGTATAAAGTCAGAAAATCTGCTCTCTCAGCCACTACCTGTCACCAAGGGAGTACCCCAAGGCTCAATCCTAGGCCCCACGCTCTTCTCAATTTACATCAACAACATAGCTCAGGAAGTAGGAAGCTCTCTCATCCATTTATATGCAGATAATACAGTCTTATACTCAGCTGGCCCTTCCCCAGATTTGTGTTGTAATGTTGTTCTCTTAGGTCTCTCTTTAAGTAGTGTTGTGGTGTCTCTCTTTATGTAGTGTTGTGGTGTCTCTTTATGTAGTGTTGTGGTGTCTCTCTTTATGTAGTGTTGTGGTGTCTCTCTTTATGTAGTGTTGTGGTGTCTCTCTTTATGTAGTGTTGTGGTGTCTCTCTCTCTTTATGTAGTGTTGTGGTGTCTCTCTTTATGTAGTGTTGTGGTGTCTCTTTATGTAGTGTTGTGGTGTCTCTCTTTATGTAGTGTTGTGGTGTCTCTCTTTATGTAGTGTTGTGGTGTCTCTTTATGTAGTGTTGTGGTGTCTCTCTTTATGTAGTGTTGTGGTGTCTCTCTTTATGTAGTGTTGTGGTGTCTCTCTCTCTTTATGTAGTGTTGTGGTGTCTCTCTTTATGTAGTGTTGTGGTGTCTCTTTATGTAGTGTTGTGGTGTCTCTCTTTATGTAGTGTTGTGGTGTCTCTCTTTATGTAGTGTTGTGGTGTCTCTTTATGTAGTGTTGTGGTGTCTCTCTTTATGTAGTGTTGTGGTGTCTCTCTTTATGTAGTGTTGTGGTGTCTCTCTTTATGTAGTGTTGTGGTGTCTCTCTTTATGTAGTGTTGTGGTGTCTCTCTTTATGTAGTGTTGTGGTGTCTCTCTTTATGTAGTGTTGTGGTGTCTCTCTTTATGTAGTGTTGTGGTGTCTCTTTATGTAGTGTTGTGGTGTCTCTCTTTATGTAGTGTTGTGGTGTCTCTCTTTATGTAGTGTTGTGGTGTCTCTCTTTATGTAGTGTTGTGGTGTCTCTTTTATGTAGTGTTGTGGTGTCTCTTTTTATGTAGTGTTGTGGTGTCTCTCTTTATGTAGTGTTGTGGTGTCTCTTTTATGTAGTGTTGTGGTGTCTCTCTTTATGTAGTGTTGTGGTGTCTCTCTTTATGTAGTGTTGTGGTGTCTCTCTTTATGTAGTGTTGTGGTGTCTCTCTTTATGTAGTGTTGTGTTGTCTCTCTTTATGTAGTGTTGTGGTGTCTCTCTTTATGTAGTGTTGTGTTGTCTCTCTTTATGTAGTGTTGTGTTGTCTCTCTTTATGTAGTGTTGTGGTGTCTCTCTTTATGTAGTGTTGTGGTGTCTCTCTTATGTAGTGTTGTGTTGTCTCTCTTTATGTAGTGTTGTGTTGTCTCTCTTTATGTAGTGTTGTGGTGTCTCTCTTTATGTAGTGTTGTGGTGTCTCTCTTTATGTAGTGTTGTGGTGTCTCTCTTTATGTAGTGTTGTGGTGTCTCTCTTTATGTAGTGTTGTGGTGTCTCTCTTTATGTAGTGTTGTGGTGTCTCTCTTTATGTAGTGTTGTGGTGTCTCTCTTTATGTAGTGTTGTGGTGTCTCTCTTTATGTAGTGTTGTGGTGTCTCTCTTTATGTAGTGTTGTGGTGTCTCTCTTTATGTAGTGTTGTGGTGTCTCTCTTTATGTAGTGTTGTGGTGTCTCTCTTTATGTAGTGTTGTGTTGTCTCTCTTTATGTAGTGTTGTGTTGTCTCTCTTTATGTAGTGTTGTGGTGTCTCTCTTTATGTAGTGTTGTGGTGTCTCTCTTTATGTAGTGTTGTGTGTCTCTCTTTATGTAGTGTTGTGGTGTCTCTCTTTATGTAGTGTTGTGGTGTCTCTCTTTATGTAGTGTTGTGTTGTCTCTCTTTATGTAGTGTTGTGGTGTCTCTCTTTATGTAGTGTTGTGGTGTCTCTCTTTATGTAGTGTTGTGGTGTCTCTCTTTATGTAGTGTTGTGGTGTCTCTCTTTATGTAGTGTTGTGTTGTCTCTCTTTATGTAGTGTTGTGGTGTCTCTCTTTATGTAGTGTTGTGTTGTCTCTCTTTATGTAGTGTTGTGTTGTCTCTCTTTATGTAGTGTTGTGGTGTCTCTCTTTATGTAGTGTTGTGGTGTCTCTCTTTATGTAGTGTTGTGGTGTCTCTCTTTATGTAGTGTTGTGGTGTCTCTTTATGTAGTGTTGTGGTGTCTCTCTTTATGTAGTGTTGTGGTGTCTCTCTTCATGTAGTGTTGTGGTGTCTCTCTTTATGTAGTGTTGTGTTGTCTCTCTTTATGTAGTGTTGTGTTGTCTCTCTTTATGTAGTGTTGTGGTGTCTCTCTTTATGTAGTGTTGTGTTGTCTCTCTTTATGTAGTGTTGTGGTGTCTCTCTTTATGTAGTGTTGTGTTGTCTCTCTTTATGTAGTGTTGTGGTGTCTCTCTTTATGTAGTGTTGTGGTGTCTCTCTTTATGTAGTGTTGTGGTGTCTCTCTTTATGTAGTGTTGTGGTGTCTCTCTTTATGTAGTGTAGTGTTGTCTCTCTTTATGTAGTGTTGTGTTGTCTCTCTATATGTAGTGTAGTGTTGTCTCTCTCTTGTTGTGATGTGTGTTTTGTCCTGTCTTTATATTGTATTTATTTGATAATTTTTTTAATCCCAGGCCCCTGTCCCCGCAGGAGGCCTTTTGCCTTTTGGTAGGCCGTCACTGTAAATAAGAATTAGTTCTTAACTTAACTTCCCTAGTTAAATAAAGGCTAAATAAATAAAATAAATAAATAAAATATCCAAAAAGACATGAGGCTGTAATCGCTGCCAAAGGTGCTTCAACAAATTACTGAGTATAGAGTCTGAATACTTATGTAAATTTGACATTTGTCATTATGACGTATTGTGTGTAGATTGATGAATAGATATATTTTTTAATCTATTTTAAAATAAGGCTGTAACGTAACAACATGTGGAAAAAGTCAAAGGGTCTGAATACTTTCCAAATGTATTGTCAATTTATTAGATTTCGGTAATATCAACTTGTGATAAGTTATTTCACCACATTTACAGTTTAAACGTCATACTTCATAGTTGGAGCAGTTAAGTATTGATGTTGTAATTGTATGAGATGTACAGATCTGCTGATATCCCAGCTGAAAGACGCAGTGACCGTTTGGATGGAGGAGAAAAGCCAAAAAAAGCTGCATTGAGAAGTGACAAAGTGCTAGCTATTACAACAGTAAGGGAGTTGAGGGAAACGAAGGGGGACAAGTCTCACCGAGCAGGATGAATATCAACCCACTCTGGGTACGTCCCCAATGACACACTACAACCTTATAGGCCCTGGACAAAAACAGTCCACTAAACAGGGAATAGGGAGTCATTTGGGACAAGGTTGATATTTATCCAGCTTTGTCAAATTTCTCCTGAGACCCTGGGTGGAGCTGATGACAGAATTTCTAGCTGAACGTAAAATGAAAAATGTATCCCTTATTCCCACACAACTAAAAAATAAATCCATACTTGTTGTCATGAAGAACGTAGCCAGAGAGACTGGAGACGTCTACAGCACCACCTAGGGATGGTGTTGACTGGATTATATCAGGATGGTGTTGACTGGATTATATCAGCAGTGAAGAGAAGGAGGAGGAGGATGTTGAGGTTTTTTTTTTAAAGGCTTGATCTGTGTCCCAAATGGCACCCTATTCCCTGTGTAATGCATTACTTTTATAATACAGAGCCTTATGCGCTCTGGTCAGAAGTAGTGCGCTATATATGGAATAGGGTGCAATTTAGGACACACACTTGATCTGAGATTCCAGGCGTGAACAAGAGATAGCAGAGCCAGAGTGCAGTTAACTAATGGAGCCAGCCAGGGCGTTGTCCCATTCACAGGTCTGTGTCCTCAATGGCACCCTATTCTCTATGTAGTGCACAACTCACCCTATTCCCTATGTAGTGCACAACTCACCCTATTCCCTATGTAGTGCACAACTCTGTTAAGGGGTTTGAAGACAAGCCTGTACTGAGACTCTTAATCCTGACATGGGACACCCAGAGACTGAGCCAGGCTCTTAGCCCTGACATGGGGCACCCAGACTGAGACAGGCTCTTAGCCCTGACATGGGGCACCCAGACTGAGACAGGCTCTTAGCCCTGACATGGGGCACCCAGACTGAGCCAGGCTCTTAGCCCTGACATAGGGCACCCAGACTGAGCCAGGCTCTTAGCCCTGACATGGGGCACCCAGACTGAGCCAGGCTCTTAGCCCAGACATAGCCAGGCTCTTAGCCCTGACATGGGGCACCCAGACTGAGCCAGGCTCTTAGCCCAGACTGAGCCAGGCTCTTAGCCCTGACATGGGGCACCCAGACTGAGCCAGGCTCTTAGCCCTGACATGGGGCACCCAGACTGAGCCAGGCTCTTAGCCCTGACATGGGGCACCCAGACTGAGCCAGGCTCTTAGCCCTAACATAGGGCACCCAGACTGAGCCAGGCTCTTAGCCCTGACATGGGGCACCCAGACTGAGCCAGGCTCTTAGCCCTGACATGGGACACCCAGAGACTGAGCCAGGCTCTTAGCCCTGACATGGGACACCCAGAGACTGAGCCAGGCTCTTAGCCCTGACATGGGACACCCAGAGACTGAGCCAGGCTCTTAGCCCTGACATAGGGCACCCAGACTGAGCCAGGCTCTTAGCCCTGACATGGGACACCCAGAGACTGAGCCAGGCTCTTAGCCCTAACATGGGACACCCAGAGGCCCTAGACAGTCTGTATGGGCCAATGCTCCTCTCCGCTCGATCATCACCAACCGTGACCGACATCTGCAACCCATTACACCCCTTTATTATCCTCAGGTGAACCTCATGGAAAATGTGACACAAGTCATTGGAATATAAATACATAACACAATGGAACGCCCACTGATGTTCATTATTTTAGATATATGCAGTAGAGGCATTAGAAGCTGTTCTGGCTCATGTTGGCCCAATGACATATTAAGACACTTTATGTTGGTGTTTCCTTTATTTTGGCAGTTACCTGTAGGTCTTTTCAGTTGGCCTGTCTCCCTGTTATTAGACATGCTTTAGGTTGTCATTTTAGTCATGTAGTAAACGCTGTTATCCCAGAGAAACTTACAGTCAGTGCGTCCATCTTAACACATCTAGGTGGGACAACCACATGTCACTGTCATAGTAAATACATTTTTCCTCAATAAAGTTGCGATCAGCAAGGTCAGAGATAGGGGTGCGTGGGGGGGGTTTTCATACTTTTTTTTCATACTGGTCCCCCCATGTGAATCAACGCGTTATTGCAAGTGCCATGCTCTACCAACTGAGCCACACGGGACTACAGGTGTCGCCACCTGGGTGTCATCCACATAGCAATGATAGGAGACCATGAGAGGATATCACGGGCCGACTGACTTGGTGTATAGAGAGAAGAGGAGAAGGCCTAGAACCGAGCCCTGGGGGACACCAGTAGTGCGAGTACATGGTGCAGACACAGATCCTCTCCACGTCACCTGGAGCGACCTGCCAGATAGGAAGCGATCTAAGAGTGTGCAGAGCCTGAGACGCCCAGCCCTGAGAGGGTGGAGAGAAGGATCTAATGGTTCACAGTGTCGAAGGCAGTAGATAGATCTAGGAGGATGAGAACAGAGGAGAGAGAGTCAGCTTTGGCAGTGAGGAGAGACTCTGTGACACAGAGAAGAGCAGTCTCGGTTGAGTGACCCGTCTTGAAGCCTGACTGGTTAGGGTCAAGAAGATCGTTCTGAGAGAGATAGCGAGAGAGTCAGTCAGAGACAGCACACTCAATTGTTTTGGAAAGAAAAGAAAGAAGGGATACCAGTCTGTAGTTTGTCACATCAAAGGAGTGGACTGTTGGTTTCTTGAGGAGTGGACTGTTGGCTTCTTGAGGAGTGGACTGTTGGTTTCTTGAGGAGGGGACTGTTGGTTTCTTGAGGAGTGGACTGTTGGTTTCTTGAGGAGTGGACTGTTGGTTTCTTGAGGAGGGGACTGTTGGTTTCTTGAGGAGTGGACTGTTGGTTTCTTGAGGAGGGGACTGTTGGTTTCTTGAGGAGGGGACTGTTGGTTTCTTGAGGAGGGGACTGTTGGTTTCTTGAGGAGGGGACTGTTGGTTTCTTGAGGAGGGGACTGTTGGTTTCTTGAGGAGTGGACTGTTGGTTTCTTGAGGAGGGGACTGTTGGTTTCTTGAGGAGGGGACTGTTGGTTTCTTGAGGAGTGGACTGTTGGTTTCTTGAGGAGTGGACTGTTGGTTTCTTGAGGAGGGGACTGTTTGTTTCTTGAGGAGTGGACTGTTGGTTTCTTGAGGAGACTCGGGAAATCTTGAAGTCAGAGGGGTTGAGATTCGGTTTCTTGAGGAGTGGACTGTTGGTTTCTTGAGGAGTGGAGTGACTCTGGCCATTTTGAAGTCAGAGGGGTTGAGATTCGGTTTCTTGAGGAGTGGACTGTTGGTTTCTTGAGGAGTGGAGTGACTCTGGCCATTTTGAAGTCAACTTGATTTTTCAAGCGTCACATTTCGGTGTGTGTGTGTAGGTGGTTCCCCTCGTGAAGCTTGCAGTGTCTGGCGCTGCCTTGTCATGCAAAACAGACATATGGCCTGTGTGTGGTACACCGACTGCAAAATAATAAGGCAACCACAAAAGCAAACACGTGCATGTGCACACATGGGTACAATAGCAAATTCCACCAAACCTGCAGTACAGCTGTACTGGTCTGTGTTCCAAATGGCACCCTATTCTCTGGTCAGAAGTAAAGCACTTGGTCTAAAGTAGTGCACTAACTAGGGGATAGGATGCATTTGGAAGCATCCCTGGTTATGTTGGAAATGTGCCTTCCCCATTGCAAAAAAGCTACTGATTTCCAAACCACAGTCATAATCTTCCTGGCATCCAAAAACAAGCCATTCCA
Source organism: Oncorhynchus kisutch (assembly GCF_002021735.2). Classification (NCBI taxonomy): domain Eukaryota; kingdom Metazoa; phylum Chordata; class Actinopteri; order Salmoniformes; family Salmonidae; genus Oncorhynchus; species Oncorhynchus kisutch. Next base: position 8,301,682 of record NC_034190.2, on the reverse strand, counting down.
CTGCCAGAATCTTCCCGACATCCAAAAACAAGCCATTCCACTGCCAGAATATTTCTGGCATCCAAAAACAAGCCATTCCACTGCCATAATCTTTCTGGCATGCAAAACAAGCCATTCCAATGCCAGAATCTTTCTGGCACCCAAAACAAGCCATTCCACTTCCAGAATCTTTCTGGCATCCAAAACAAGCCATTCCACTGCCAGAATCTTTCTGGCATCCAAAACAAGCCATTCCACTGCCAGAATCTTTCTGGCATCCAAAACAAGCCATTCCACTGCCAGAATCTTTCTGGCACCCAAAACAAGCCATTCCACTGCCAGAATCTTTCTGGTATCCAAAACAAGCCATTCCACTGCCAGAATATTTCTGGCATCCAAAACAAGCCATTCCAATGCCATAATCTTCCCGGCATCCAAAACAAGCCATTCCACTGCCAGAATATTTCTGGCATCCAGAAACAAGCCATTCCACTGCCAGAATCTTTCTGGCACCCAAAACAAGCCATTCCACTGCCAGAATCTTTCTGGCATCCAAAACAAGCCATTCCACTGCCAGAATCTTCCCGGCATCCAAAAACAAGCCATTCCACTGCCAGAATCTTCCTGGCATCCAAAAACAAGCCATTCCACTGCCAGAATATTTCTGGCATCCAGAAACAAGCCATTCTAGGGGAATGTGCAGAACACAACAATTCCAAATGCTGAAGCAATTATGGTGAGTCATCAGAGCCTGCCTGTATACCCAGGCCAGTGATGAAACCTGCTCATGCGTTCAGACAGACAGGGAGGAGAGTGTACAGTACAGTACAGTGGTGGGCCTCTGTTACACATACCAGGCACACCGAACACAACATGTGCAAAGAGTCTGGTTAAAGACTGAAGTACAGGAAGTCCTAGTAAGGGCTTCCCATGATTATGGTGTAGATCTAATGTGTAAGAGCAGAAGCCCAACCAGGTAGGGGTCTAATGTGTAAGAGCAGAAACCCAACCAGGTAAGAGCAGAAGGCCAAGCAGTAAGGGTCTGATGTGTAAGAGCAGAAGCCCAACCAGGTAAGAGCAGAAGGCCAACCAGGTAGGGGTCTAATGTGTAAGAGCAGAAGCCCAACCAGGTAAGAGCAGAAGGCCAACCAGGTAGAGGTCTAATGTCTAAGAGCAGAAACCCAACCAGGTAAGAGAAGAAGGCCAAGCAGTAAGGGTCTGATGTGTAAGAGCAGAAGGCCAAGCGGTAAGGGTCTGATGTTTAAGAGCAGAAGCCCAACCAGGTAAGAGCAGAAGGCCAACCAGGTAAGAGCAGAAGGCCAACCAGGTAGGGGTCTAATGTGTAAGAGCAGAAGGCCAAGCAGTAAGGGTCTGATGTGTAAGAGCAGAAGCCCAACCAGGTAAGAGCAGAAGGCCAATCAGGTAGGGGTCTAATGTGTAAGAGCAGAAACCCAACCAGGTAGGGGTCTGATGTGTAAGAGCAGAAGGCCAACCAGGTAGGGGTCTGATGTGTAAGAGCAGAAGCCCAACCAGGTACTGTAGGTACTGGCACATTTATATACTACCAGTCTTTATTTTTACTATTTTCTACATTGTAGAATAATAATGAAGACATAAAAACTTATGAAATAACACATTTGAGATTCCATATGTATTATTTCATAGTTTTGACGTCTTCACTATTATTCTACCATGTGGAAAATAGTGAAAATAAATAAAAGCCCTTGAATGACTAGGTGTGTCCAAACATTTAACTGGTACTGTATATGTGCTCTGTTTTCACTGTCAACAGTAGACTATATCCATGGGCTCTGTTGTCATTGGCCCAGGTGATGTACTAGGCCGTATGCACTACCTCTGTAGTGCCTTGCGGTCGGAGGCCGAGCCGTTGCCATACTAGGCAGTGATGCAACCCGTCAGGTTGCTCTCAATGGTGCAGCTCTAGAACCTTTTGAGGATCTGAGGACCCATGCCAAATCTTTTCAGTCTCCTGAGGGGGAATAGGTTTTGTCGTTCCCTTTTCACAACTGTCTTGGTGTGCTTGGACAATGTTAGTTTGTTGGTGATGTGGACACCAAGGAACTTGAAGCTCTCAACCTGTCCACTACAGTCCCGTTGATGAGAATGGGGACGTGCTTGGTCCTCCTTTTCCTGTAGTCCACAATCATCTCCTTCGTCTTGATCATGTTGAGGGAGAGGTTGTTGTCCTTGCACCACACGGTCTTGTCTCTGACCTCCTCCCCCTATAGGCTGTCTCATCGTTGTCGGTGATCAGGCCTACTACTGTTGTGTCATCAGCAAACTTAATGATGGTGTTGGAGTCGTGCCTGGCCATGCAGTCATGAGTGAACAGGGAGTAAAAGAGGGGACTGAGCACGCACCCCTGAGGGGCCCCCGTGTTGAAGATCAGCGTGGCGGATATGTTGTTACCTAACCTTACCACCTGGGGGCGGCCCATCAGGAAGTCCAGGGTCCAGTTGCAGAGGGAGGTGTTTAGTCCCAGTGTCCTTAGTGTTTAACGCTGAGCTGTAGTCAATGAATAGCATTCTCACATAGATGTTACTTTTGTCCAGGTGTGAAAGGGCAGTGTGGAGTGCAATAGAGATTGCATCTCCTATGGATCTGTTGGTGCGGTATGCAAATTGGAGTGGGTCTAGGGTTTCTGGGATAATGGTGTTGATGTGAGCCATGACCAGCTTTTCAAAGCATTTCATGGCTACAGATGTGAGTGCTACGGGTCGGTAATTTAGGCAGGTTACCTTAGTGGTGGTCTGCTTGAATCGTGTTGGCATTACAGACTCAGAGGTTGAAAATGTCAGTGAAGGAATTTGCCAGTTGGTCAGCGCATGCTCGGAGTACACGTCCTGGTAGTCCGTCTGGCCCTGCGGCCTTGTGAATGTTGAAGTGTTTAAAGATCAGCGTGCCAGAGGTGATGTTGCGTACCCTCACCACTTGGGTTCGGCCCATCAGGAAGTCAAGGATCTAGTCCTAAACTTGGTGACCAGCTTGGAGGAGACTATGGTGTTGAACGCTGATCTGTAGTCAATTAACAGCATTCTCACACAGGTATTCTTCTTATCTAGGTGGGTGTGGAATGCAAATCAAATTGCATCAACTATGGATGTGTTGGAGCGGTATGCAAATTGGAATGGCTCTAGACACAGCAAGAACGGTAGAGATACTCTGAATGATCGGCTATGAAAAGCCAACTGACATTTACTCCTAAGGTGCTGACCTGTTGCACCCTCGACAACCACTGTGATTATTATTTGACCCTGCTGGTCATTCATGAACATTTGTACATCTTGGCCATGTTCTGTTATAATCTCTACCCGGCACAGCCAGAAGAGGACTGGCCACCCCTCATAGCCTGGTTCCTCTCTAGGTTTCTTCCTAGGTTCTGGCCTTTCTAAGGAGTTTTTCCTAGCCACTGTGCTTCTACACCTGCATTGCTTGCTGTTTGGGGTTTTAGACTGGGTTTCTGTACAGCACTTTGTGACATCAGCTGATGTAAAAAGGCCTTTATAAATACATGTGATTGATTGATGAAGAGAGAGCAAGAGGGAGGGAGAGAGATGAAAAGAGAGGGAGGGAAAGAGGGATGAAGAGAGAGGAAGAGGAAGGGAATGAGGGGTCAAGTCAGATGAAGAGGGAGGGAAAGAGGGAGGAAGAGAGAGGAAGAGGAAGGGAATGAGGGGTCAAGTCAGATGAAGAGGGAGGGAAAGAGGGAGGAAGAGAGAGGAAGAGGGATTGATTGGATGATGGAGTTAATGTGTTTCATTGCCAGCCTTTCAAAGCACTTTTTAAAAATGTTATGTTTAAAAATGTTATGTTTAAAAATGTTATGTTTAAAAATGTTATGTTTAAAAATGTTATGTTTAAAAATGTTATGTTTAAAAATGTTATATTTAACTTAGCAAGTCAGTTATGAAGAAATTCTTATTTACAACGACGGCCCAGATGACGCTGGGCCAATTGTGCACTGCTTTATGGGACTCCCAATTACAGCCGACTGTGATGCAGCCTAGATTTGAACCAGGGACTGCAGTGACACCTCTTGCACTGAGATGCAGTGCCTTAGACTGCTGCACCACTCAGGACCCCTTCATGAGTACAGATGTGAGTGATACAAGGCAGTAGTCATTGTGGCATGAAGCCTTAAGAGTTCATAGGAACAGGAATGATGGTGGCAAAATAAAAGACATGAGGATTACAGACTGGGACAAGGAGAGGTTGAAAATGACAGTGCTCTGAGAACGCGCCCTGGAATTTAGTCCGTCTTGCGAGTGTTTACCTGATTAAAGATCTTACTCACATCGGCCTCGCATAGCAAGATCACCCAGTCCTCTGGTTCGATGGGGGCTCTCATGCACGGCACGGTGTTGTTATTGTCGAAGCGCATATAAAATGCATTGAGTTCGAGTAGAAGAGAGGCATAGCTGGGCACGGTTGGGTCTTCCTTTGTAATCCGTAATGGACTATAGCCTCTTGTCACCATTAAGGGAAATGGCTTCTATAACCGATTCAAGTATATTTTTGTGCCAGCTCTTAATTGGGATGTCAAATGTTATGTTCCATTTGATGGCATAGAAGGCCCTTCTTGCCTTGTCTCTGAGATCGTTCACAGCTTCGTGGAAGTTACCTGTGGTGCTTAAGTCACCCTCAGAGTTTAGTTTAGGAACCCGTGACAATGGAGGGCCCTCTGAGTGAGTTGGTAGAGGCGAAGGGGTGGTTTGGAATTCACTGCCTGTCTGGTGTTCTGTCTTGACTGTTGGAGGCAAAGGGTCTGTATGTATGGCAGTGACTCAGCTGGAGGTTTCAGAGCCAGTAGAAGCAGATGTGAGAATCAATTACTTGGGCCATGTTCATCGTCTGTTTTAATGAAACACGCAAAAGCCAGGGAATCGTCCCACTCTGAAAGGACGGGATCTAACAGAACATACGTGTGACACTGTATAGACAGACTGTGAAGACTGCTTCTGCTGATACTAATGGGTGTCTTTACCTACTTATCAACTAAATGTGCATGTGTATCCACGCGTAAGCTATAAACCACGGCATACATTTAAACTTGTTTCATTGGTAATGAAATAATTAAACTCTACTCTACATTCTTATTGCCGTTCAGTGTGAATCTACGTAGATGCAGTGCATCTGAACCAGATGGTTGAAATCAGCAGTTTGCAGCTCTTCCATGAACATGACATCTTCACCCTCAGCCTGTATTCAGAGCTGCACTGACACCTGCTGGCCACCATATTCTACCATATCCCCACCTCCGACAGGACAGTGCGTTTTGGATTTTACCTTTACCGTACAAAACAAAGGTGACACACACACACACACACACACACACACACACACACACACACACACACACACACACACACACACACACACACACACACACACACACACACACACACACACACACACACACACACTGAAATGTTTGTGTTAATCTTTCATCCCCACTACATTTTTTTTTAAATTTAAAAGTACACCAATAAACACTTTAGAATTAAGTATTTATTTATACATACCGGTAGAAGTTAAATAAATACATTTTTAAAAAACAGCTAGCTCTAAAACTGTCGTTGCATTTAACAGATTTATTTTTTTTGTACCTGGAAAAAATCCATAATGATTTATAGTCCAAGATTTTATAATATATATATATACACAGTTGAAATTGGAAGTTTACATACACTTAGGTTGGAGTCATTAAAACTTGTTTTTCAACCACTCCACAAATGTCTTGTTAAGAAACTATAGTTTTGGCAAGTCGGTTAGGACATCTACTTTGTGCATGACACACGTCATTTGTCCAACAATTGTTTACAGATTATTTCACTGTATCACAATTCCAGTGGGTCAGAAGTTTACATACACTAAGTTGACCATGCCTTTAAACAGCTTGGAAAACAGCTTCTAGAAAATGTCATGGCTTTAGAAGCTTCTGGTGGGCTAATTGACATCATTTGAGTCAATTGGAGGTGTACCTGTGGTTGTATTTCAAGGCCTACCTTCAAACTCAGTGCCTCTTTGCTTGACATCATGGGAAAATCAAAAGAAATCAGAAAATAATTGTAGACCTCCAAAAGTCTGGTTCATCTTTGGGAGCAATTTCCAAACGCCTGAAGGTACCACGTTCATCTGTACAAACAATAGTACGCAAGTATAAACACCATGGGACCACGCAGCCGTCATACCCCTCAGGAAGGAGACACGTTCTGTCTCCTAGAGATGAACGTACTTTGGTGTGAAAAGTGCAAATCAATCCCTGAACAACAGCAAATGACCTTGTGAAGATGCTGGAGGAATCAGGTACAAAATTATCTATATCCACAGTAAAACAAGCCTTATATCGACATAACCTGAAAGGCCGTTCTGCAAGGAAGAAGCCACTGCTCCAAAACTGCGGTTTGCAACTGCACATGGGGAAAAAGATCGTACTTTTTGGAGAAATGTCTGATGAAACAAAAATAGAACTGTTTGGCCATAATGACCATCGTTATGTTTGAAGGAAAACGGGGGAGGCTTGCAAGCCGAAGAACACCATCCCAACCATGAAGCACGGGGGTGGCAGCATCATGTTGTGGGGGTGCTTTGCTGCAGGAGGGACTGGTGCACTTCACAAAATAGATGGCATCATGAGGAAAGAAAATGATGTGGATATATTGAAGCAACATCTCAAGACATCAGTCAGAAAGTTAGCTTGGTCGCAAATGGGTTTTCCAAATGGACAATGACCCCAAGCATACTTCCAAAGTTATGGCTTAAGGACAACAAAGTCAAGGTATTGGAGTGGCCATCACAAAGCCCTGACCTCAATCCTATAGAAAATGTGTGGGCAGAACTGAAAAAGCTTGTGCGAGCAAGGAGGCCTAAAAACCTGACTCAGTTACACCAGCTCTGCCAGGAGGAATGGCTACCCGAAACATTTGACCCAAGTTGTGTATGTGTATGTAAACTTCTCACCCACTGGGAATGTGATGAAAGGAATAAAAGATGAAACATTTCACATTCTTAAAATAAAGTGATGATCCTAACTGGCCTAAGACCGGGAATTTTCACTGGGATTAAATGTCAGGAATTGTGAAAAACTGAGTTGAAATGTATTTGGCTGAAGGTGTATGTAAAATTAAGACTTAACTGTACACACACATAGAGTTGCATCTTAATGAGAATATCAGTGATAAAGACAGTTTAACAGCACATCTACAACTATGATCATATCCTGTTCCTCTACCCCTAATAAAGACCCCGTTCCTCTACCCCTAATAAAGACCCCGTTCCTCTACCCCTAATAAAGACCCCGTTCCTCTACCCCTAATAAAGACCCCGTTCCTCTACCCCTAATAAAGACCCCGTTCCTCTACCCCTAATAAAGACCCCGTTCCTCTACCCCTAATAAAGACCCCGTTCCTCTACCCCTAATAAAGACCCCGTTCCTCTAAAATGCTCTTAAAGCAGGGAGAAACCATAAAGAATATAAAGTTGCATTACAGAATACTACTGCAAGGGCTTGTTTCCCTGACAACGATTATACCTAGTCCTACACTAAAATAAAAATAAACATTCCGGCAACTGGTTGGCTCATGCAACGGTGTTATTAAATGTATTTATTACATCCATAGTTTGTTATTATCATGTATACAGTTCGATAAAACAAAGGTGCTATCAGAACTTCATCTCACCTAAGCAATATAAAGACTACGAGGTGGTTTCCTCAACACAGATTAAGGCTAGTCCTGGACAACAAAACAAGCTCAATGGAGAACCTCCATCAAAAAAATATATATATTTTAGTCGAGGTTTAATGTGTGTTGGGGGAAACCTCTCCTATAACTTGAAATTGAGTGGGACACTAAACTGCTTACACACAAAAAGGTGTCAGAAATGTACAGGTTACAAAAATTGACACCCCTTACAATAACAATTATTCTGCTTTTTTAAATACAATGAATGTTCGTGTTAGTGCAGTAATATCACAAACAGATAAGAGTCTCTTTTTATTAATCCACGCTCTCCAATACTCTCCTTCATTTGAATAGAAATACTACCGCGTTGTCTCAGAGAAGAGGTTAGCGGGAGGCCTTGAGCTCAGGAGAGGGGGGGGGGGGGGGGGGGTCAGGTAACAGGTAGGGTTACATCTCAGACCCATCCCTTTGCCCCTGATGCCACTCCCCTGACCTCTGACCCCTGTCAACAGTGAGCTAGCCGGGAATCCCTTTCTCAAACCACTCCAGGGGCTAGTGTTTCAGGTTGGGGATCAAAACGAATAAAGTAGTGAAAGAAGAAGGTTGGGTGTAGTCTCTTCTCATTGGGTGGCTTGCCAGATGATGATGCCTAGTATGGTCAGTACTATGGAGAGGACCACGGCCAAGATGCACATCTTCTTACGGGACTTTTGCTGAGGGGAGAGACGGAGGGATGGGTGGGTTGGTGACAGTTGAGATGCAGAAACAGAACCGTTGCTACCAGACTCTTATTATACTGCTCAGTTTATACACTTTCAACACCTCGCAGAGTCCATGCCCTGATGAACTCAGGCTGTTCGGAGGGCAAAAGGATCAACAGCCAATCCAGTAGTCCGAAAGCTACAGTGAGCCTAAGTTGGTCAATCGCTCCATGGTTTCACTAAGAATATGCAGAATATCCAACTTAAATGTAATTTCGGGTCACACTTGGCGCTCAGTTCCCCTCGCTCTCACACTTGGCGCTCAGTTCCCCTCGCTCTCACACTTGGCGCTCAGTTCCCCTCGCTCTCACACTTGGCGCTCAGTTCCCCTCGCTCTCACACTTGGCGCTCAGTTCCCCTCGCTCTCACACTTGGCGCTCAGTTCCCCTCGCTCTCACACTTGGCTCAGTTAGGCACGAGACAATCCTCCTGAAAATGAAAGGGATCCCTCATTTTAAAATCGTCAGCCATCGCTAGCTAGCAGGGGACGCAGGGTCTTGTTTATTTAACAAATATTTATTTAACGTTTATTTAAACTAGGCAAGTCAGTTATGAACAAATTCTTATTTACAATGACTGCCTACACCGGGCCAAACCAAGACGCCACTGGGACAATTGTGCGCCGCCCTATGGGACTCCCAATCACGGCCGGTGGCGATACAGCCTGGAATCGAACCAGGGTCTGTAGTGACACCTCTAGCACAGAGATGCAGTGCCTTAGACCGCTGCACCACTCGGGAGTAGAGTCTTACTCTGCAACAGTGATAATTCCTCTTACCTGGAAGTAGGCGGCTCTCTGAAGCTTTTCTGTCCCTCGGTCTACGTGGACCTCGGCACTCTCCACGTTGGCCTCTATGCTGTCTGTCATGTAAACACACACAGAGAGAAGGGTGAGACACCCTGGCTCAGCTTTGCCTTATGGCGGGTCAGCTTTTCTTTAAAAACACAAACACTACCGGTCAAAAGTTTTAGAACACCTACTCATTCACATATAGCGTAGATGCATTTTCATTTCAAACAAAGACAATCAGCAGAGTTGTTCCAATAACACACGTGTTGGTGGGTCAGCTGTTCTACCTGGGAGCATGTGCATCGAGGGAAATGCAATCATAAAGAGAGTTCAAATCACGTTTTAGAGTGGTGGGTTTTTAATGAAGGAAGTGACAGATTGGAGTTCTGTACTGCAGTACTCCAACAGTGATGGGACTCACCAATCATCTCTCCCTGATCATGGATCATCACTGCCAGGTCCTTGAAGATCTGGTTCACATCCAAGATGTCCGACTGAAATAACAACATTCCTCATTGGAAAGGGTAATCCTCAAATAACAACATACCTCAATGAGAAAGGGTAATCCTCAAATAACACCATACCTCAACGAGAAAGGGTAATGCGGAAATAACACACCTCAATGAGAAAGGGTAATGCGGAAATAACACACCACAACGAGAAAGGGCAATGCGGAAATAACACACCACAACGAGAAAGGGCAATGCGGAAATAACACACCACAACGAGAAAGGGTAATGCGGAAATAACACACCCCAACGTGAAAGGTAATGCGGAAATAACATAACTCAATGAGAAAAGTAATGCTGCAATAACTCAACTCAAGTGACAAAGATAATTCTCCTGTAAATGCCACGTGATGAACAAAGGCATTGGTCTGGTCCCCAGGCGCTGCCTGAATCCTAAAATCAGGATTTCTTTCTGGATCAAAATGGAGCTTAGGTGGTGGATGTGGCAGGGGCGTGGCCAATTGTGTGGCCCCTTGCTGAACATTGTAGAGGCCCGCCCGTTGACCGCAGGGACACAGAACGATACACTGAGTGTACAAAATATTAGGAACACCTGACATTTCCATGACATAGACTGACCAGGTGAATCCAGGTGAAAGCTATGATCCCTTATTGATGTTACTTGTTAAAGCCACATCAAAATCAGTGTCGATGAAGGGGAGGTGACAGGTTAAAGAAGGATTTTTAAGCCTTGAGACATGGATTGTGTATGTGTGACCATTCAAAGGGTGAATGGGGAAGACAAAAGATTGAAGTGCCTTTAAACGCGGTATGGTAGTAGGTGCCAGGTGCACCGGTTTGTCTCAAGAACTGCAACACTGCTGGGTTTTTCCACACTCAACAGTTTCCCCATGTGTATCAAGAATGGTCCACCACCCAAAGGATATCCAGCCAACTTGACACAACTGTGGGAAGCATTGGAGTCAACAAGGGCCAGCATCCCTGTGGAACGCTTTCAACACCTTGTAGAGTCCATGTCCCGGTGAACTGAGGCTGTTCTGAGGTGCAACTCCATATGAGGAAGGTGTTCCTAATGTATTGAAATACAGAGCTGGAGGGAGCGTGTGAGAGAGTTTTACCTCTAGCTGTCTGATGTTAGTCTCTCTCTCTTTGATAAGCGCCAAGTCCTCTTCTGTCTGTGTGATTGTCGGAGCCCAATCATCTTGGCTGTAGAAAAAGACAGTGAGAATACACTCCTTCTCTCCAAAATGTGTTATGAGATTGATGAATAATGACTAAATGAGGTACACATTATTTAGCTTAAAACTACAACTAAACAGAATACTACTATGTTACTGTATGGATGTATGAATCTTATAATAATCATGTCACTGAATATAATGTGTGTAATTATAATCAAGAATTAGTACAAGGACTGTCTGTTCCTTATTAGAAACGAATGGAGCCATCATCAGACTGGCTGGAATGCTGTGTTCCATACAGGACATCCTGTCTCTACACAGGGAGAGGAGAGACCTCGGGCTAGTAGTAGATTATTTAACAGGTGGTGGACAATGTGGGAAGGCTTGTGAACTATACTACCATTGTATCGGAGTGGAGGAAGGACAGATTAAAACCTATGACGTCATGTTTAGTATATAACCTGTTGTAAATTGTACTCTCGAGAATAAACGCTATTGATTGATTTTGAGACTGTTCTCTGTCCATTTGATGCAAATAAGTATCTTACAAATTCTTAGAAATGGGCAGAGTGTTTTAATTGAATTGGTTGATAAAGGAATTTTATTCCTATATATGTTTAACAAGGAGATATTTAAGAGACCAGGAACCATATCCTGAAGTAGAGGAGTATTAAAAACATCCTCCTTTGAGAGAGAAAGAAGCTTGAACGTACTTATCAAAAGACACAAGCTGTTCCTCAGAGACACCATCTTCAGCCTGACAAGAGAGGAGCCAGGCATTACATAAACTAAATATCCACTTGAAAGTTTGAAAATAGAAAACCTAGCCAACGGTATGACCTTGGCCTTACTGAGAGACGGGAACCAGCTCGGGCTCTGGCCACAGACTCCTTCTCCTTCTGTGCTGCCTGGCGCTGTACGGCCTGGAAGTTGTCGAGGGCAGCGGAGAATTCATTCATCAGCCGGTCCTTCTGGATCTTCTGTTGCCTCTGTGGGTTGAGAAGAAAAAGTTATTCAAAACATATGGTCATGGTCAGTGAGTTGTCACAGTCATTGTCAAGGAGTGGTGTAGGGTGAAGATGCCCCTAGACATTGATCTTGGGTCAGTTTTGCATTTCCCCCCAGTAATGGTTGAAGTTAGGATTGCGGGGGAGAGGAATCTGATGCTAGATCAGTACCTATGGGAAACTTCAACCTGAAGTCATTCAAAACACAAAGGTTACCAGTTGTCATTGTTGAGGAGTCAGTCACAGAAACAATCTCATTGGAACGAAGCCACCGTGCTTCTACACCTGCATTGCTTGCTGTTTGGGGTTTTAGGCTGGGTTTCTGTACAGCACTTTGAGATATCAGCTGATGTACGAAGGGCTATATAAATAAATTTGATTTGATTTGACACTGACCTGCTCAGAAGGTGCTGAAGATGGTGAGACGAAGCCCAGGTCTTTCAGGTGCTTGTTGGTCTCCTTGGCCAGCTGGTTTGTAAAGTGCTGTATCTGCTGCCTGAATGAATAGATGTCCAAAGGACAGTAAGGGAGATAGCAGACTCTCAGGGAGTAACAGCACACACACATTTATGGTCTGTTCTGTGTTCGGCGCATTAATACGTTTGTCAGTGTATGTACAAGCAAAACAACAAGGATACGTACAGACTGTCCCTCAGTTCGCTGGTGTCTTGTCCCGTCCCCAGCTGATTCACCATGCTCTTTATCTTGGCAGCTGGGAAGTGCGAAAACATACATCCTCTAAACTGTAGGCTTTAGGATACATCTAGCATAGACTACTACAAAGTCTTGACTTGCATGAATGACTCTTAAAACTACTAAAAAAAAACTTCTACCCTTGGTTTTCCCACTCTCTGCAGCAATACGTACTGTTCTGTGTGATCTTCTGGATGTTGGAGCTGCATGCCTGGATGAGGGTATTGGAGTCTCGTGGCTGGGTGAGATAGCGGTCTGCTTTACCAGAAGACATTGCGGTCTGTCCGGTGTGCTCTTTTTCCTGGGTGAAGACTGCTGGGGGCTGGGTGGCAGGTATATTGGGAACGTATGTATACTACCGTTCAAAAGGTTTGGGGGGTCACTTAAAAATGTTCTCGTTTTCCATGAAAACATACATGAAATGAGTTGCAAAATGAATAGGAAATATAGTCAAGACCAGGGTTGCAAAGAGTCGGAAACGTTTCAGTCAATTTCCAAGGGAAGTTTAGCCCTGGACTTTTGAGGAATTTTGTTTAAATTCATTTAAAAATTAAAAATAAAGTTAGCTTTATAACAGTGAACCTTTTTTGTGGGATACATACATACATACATACATACATGGCAGTTCTAGGTCTTGTGGCATATTTTGGTTCAACTATCCCTTGTTCAATGGAATTGCAACACTGTATGCACAGTGCATTCTTCCATCACATGTACAGCTGATGCTCAAGATCTTGCACACTAATGAGATGCTATTGAGCCCACACTACTACACTGTCTGGGCCAAAAACTACATGCTTTCTGGTAAATTTAGATTACAATACCAGGTGGGGTGAATATATTTTATATGACAGACATGATTTTTTTGTTAACTAGTAAATAGTTGCCTACAGCAAAGTGTGTATCAATTATATCTAACTTAACAATTTCTGCTAGCTAGTTTTAGCTTGCTTGAGCCTGCTAACTGAGGAGTGTTAATTCACCTGTTTCCATTCATGTTTCATTTGAAAACATTTATCTTACAAAGGAGTTGTTATATCTAACTGCTTAACGGTGTATCTGTACATGGAATTGTATTTGGTGTTTGTTTTTTTTCGCTCATTTTTTTCTCATCTTTACAGGAAAATGCCACGGGCACTATCCGGTGTGGAAACATTTCACTGCAGCTAATGTAGAATGAAAAGCTGTGTACATTTGTAAATACTGCAAATACTATGCCAAATCATATGTTAAGAATGCAACAAAGATGCAGAATCATCTGGCCAAGTGCATAAAGTTCCCTCAGTGCTCACAACAAGCAACCTCTGACCCTCTACTTCTATTGGAAGTGAAAATGATGAATTAGACACCTTATCGATAGCAACAGCTCATGGTCCTTCTGGAATTAGAAGTTTGTTTGACTCAATGAAGGAACATAGTCAGAGACAGCTTGAGCTGTGTATGCAACTTGTTCACCTCTGATGCTCACAGGCAATGTGTTTTGGAAGAGATGTCTGAATGTTTGCTCAGCATACACCTCTCCAATCAAACATGCTTTATCTACTCATTTGTTGGTTTCAGAGTTCAACAGAGTTCAAGGGAAGGTCAAGCAAATCAGAGACCGTATTGCAATCATCTCTGATAGGTTGCTGAATGTTCGTGGGCAAGGAATAATTAACTACATCATCTCCATCCCTCAACCAGTATTCTACAAGAGCACAGACACGAGTGACAGACACACCGGTCTCTAAATTGCAGATGAGCTGAAGGCAGTCATCCATGACATTGGACCACAGAAGGTATTTGCATCGGTGACAGACAATGCTGCAAACACGAAGGCTGCTTGGTCTAAAGTGGAGAAATCTACCCTCACTTCACACCCAGCTAAGCAAATGGTTAGGAATGTGAAGGGTCATCAAGTTATAGCAGCAATCTACCTCACCAAGCAAAGTGAGAAGAATAAGAGCACCACATTGAAGCTGCCCAGCAACACCCGTTGGGGTGGTGTTGTCATCATGTTTGACAGTCTCCTGCAGGGGAAGGAGTCTCTCCAAGAAATGACCATATCACAGTCTGCTGATATGGACAGCCCCATCAAGAGGATCCTCCTGGATGATGTATTATGGGAGAGAGTGGTAAGCAGCCCAAAACTCCTGAATGCCATCCTGTCTGATGTTTAGACTCATGTATGCTGCTTGCAGATGTAAGAGAATGAATCCGTACTGCCCTGCCCACTTCACTGTTGCTCCAAGCAGAGGAAACTGCAGTTCTGAAATACATCAAAAAGCGTGTAGACTTCTGCCTGAAGCCCATACACACCGCAGCATACATGTGGGACCCCATGTATGCTGGAAAGAGCATCCTGTCTGGTGCAGAGATCAACAAGGCCTATGGTGTCATCACTACTGTCTCATCACCTTCGCATGTATGAGGGCAAGGATCTTGGCAGTCTGGCAAAGTACACTTCCAAGCAAGGGCTTTGGGATGGAGATGCAATATGGCAGTCGTGCCAACACATCTCATCAGCCACCTGGTAGAAGGGACTTTGTGGATCTGAGGCGCCTCCATCATCCTCCAAATCCAACCAACATCTGCCGTCTCAGAGCGCAACTGGTCCTTCTTTGGGAACACACACACACCAAAGCACGCAACAGGCTGACCAAAACATGGGTTGAAAAATTGGTGGCCATCTTGGCAAATTTTTGGGCTTTTTGAGCCGGACAACGAACCATCCTCAACAAGGTTGGAAAGTGACAGTGAAGATGAGGCGTCAGAGTCTGATGTTCAAGAGGTGAACATTGAGGAAGTCCAGGGAGAAGACATGGAAGCCTGAGAGGAAGACAACCAAAGCTTTAGTTTCTAGACTATCATTTTACAGATGTATGTTGAAAACATTTTTTGGGGAGATGTGATGGATCATTCCAATATAACCTTTATATTGTTGTTAAGTGAAAACATCCCATGTGAAGAGTCAACTCATTTAATTAAAGTTCAATTCGTAACAAATTATATATATAAAAAAATATTATATTGGAAGGATTTAATCATTTGCAATCATGTCTACTTATGATAAAAGATTTATGTTTGTCTCCATATGATATAGTAAATATATCCAATGCAAAAAACATCTACATTTAAACAGTATTAATACTAATTTGCATATATTTCCATTAATTCCCACGTAAAGTTTCCATCTCTGAATATTCCCCAAATTGTGCAATCCTAGTGAAGACGTTGACAAGGTTATGAATAATGATTTTTAAATTAAATAATAAGTGTGTCCTTCAAACTTTGCTTTCGTCAAAGAATCCTCCATTTGCAGCAATTACAGCCATGCAGACCTTTGGCATTCTAGTTGTCAATTTGTTGAGGTAATCTGAAGAGATTTCACCCCATGCTTCCTGAAGCACCTCCCACAAGTTGGATTGGCTTGATGGGCACTTCTTACGTACCATACGGTCGAGCTGCTCCCACAACAGCTCCATAGGATTGAAATCCGATGAATGTTCTGGCCAATCCATTATAGACAGAATACCAGCTGACTGATTCTTCCCCAAATAGTTCTTGCATAGTTTGGAGCTATGCTTTGGGTCATTGTCTTGTTGTAGGAGGAAATTAGCTCCAATTAAGCTCTGTCCACAGGGTATGGCATGGTGTTGCAAAATGGATTGATAGCCTTCCTTCTTCAAGATCCCTTTTACCCTGTACAAATCTCCCACTTTACCACCACCAAAGCACCCCCAGACCATCACATTGCCTCCACCATGCTTGACAGATGGCGTCAAGCACTCATCCAGCATCTTTTCATTTTTTCTGCGTCTCACGAATGTTCTTTGTGATCCGAACACCTCAAACTTAGATTCGTCTGTCCATAACACTTTTTTCCAATCTTCCTCTGTCCAGTGTCTGTGCTCTTTTGCCCATCTTAATCTTTTCTTTTTATTGGCCAGTCTGAGACATGTCTTTTTCTTTACAACTCTGCCTAGAAGGCCAGCATCCCGAAGTCGCCTCTTCACTGTTGATGTTGAGACGGGTGTTTTAAGGGTACTATTTAATGAAGCTGCCAGTTGAGGACCTGTGAGCTGTCTGTTTCTCAAACTAGACACTCTAATGTACTTGTCCTCTTGCTCAGTTGTGCACCGGGGCCTCCCACTCCTGTTTCTGTTCTGGTTTGAGCCAGTTTGCGCTGTTCTGTGAACGGAGTAGTACACAG
Organism: Oncorhynchus kisutch; assembly: GCF_002021735.2. Lineage (NCBI taxonomy): Eukaryota > Metazoa > Chordata > Actinopteri > Salmoniformes > Salmonidae > Oncorhynchus > Oncorhynchus kisutch. The sequence continues at coordinate 8,284,906 of NC_034190.2, read as the reverse complement.
CGTTGTACGAGATCTTCAGTTTCTTGGCAATTTCTCGCATGGAATAGCCTTCATTTCTCAGAACAAGAATAGATTGACGAGTTTCAGAAGAAAGTTCTTTGTTTCTGGCCATTTTGGGCCTGTAATCAAACCCACAAATGCTGATGCTCCAGATACTCAACTAGTCTAAAGGCGGCCAGTTTTATTGCTTCTTTAAAATCACCACAACAGTTTTCAGCTGTGCTAACATAATTGCAAAAGGGTTTTTGAATGATAAATTAGCCCTTAAAAATGATAAACTTGGATTAGCTAGCACAACGTGCCATTGGAACACAGGAGTGATGGTTGCTGATAATGGGCCTCTGTACATCCATGTAGATATTCCATTAAAAATCAGCAGTGTCCAGCTACAATAGTCATTCACAACATTAACAATGTCTACACTGATCAATTTTATGTTATTTTAAATGGACAAAAAAAAAATGGTGCTTTTCTTAAAAAAACATTTCTAAGTGACCCCAAACGTTTGAACGGTAGTGTAGGTAGGTGGGTGAAAACTCTGGGGGAGGAGAAAGTAGAAACTCGTTTTTTGTTTTGCTATCAATACTGTGAGAACAGAGATAATGTTATCAAACAAGTTTGTCCTAAGATAGGCCTAATAAATGTGTCACAAGTTACATAACAGCTAAATGCCTAGTCCTAAACTGGGAGAAAAGTGCTGTCATAGATTCATAAATGAAGTGTGATTTGACATTACAATAGTATCTGTTAAAAGTAATGACTATACACTTTTGCAATCCGTCTGAGTCAGTTCAACAATAGCTTTTCTTAGTAAAGGGTATCTAGGATAGCCATGAGCTAATCGACGTTATGTTCATCACATCCTATTAGGCAGGAGGGGTCCAAGAACCAGGCAGTAAAGAGCAGATATTCACCCCCAAAATATCATCAGACTGCCACATGCCTCCTCAATCTCTGGCTAGCTTGCTCAAAGTGGGACACAAACAAGAGTTAACCCTAGTTTCTGGGTAGCTCCTTCATAATGTATCTAATTAACGTTAGGTAAATCAAATTATTTACAGCTAGCCTTAACGTTAGATAGCTAACTAGATTGAACTAACGTAGCACGCTACCTAACTCAAGTTATCCATAAAACTAGATAACTGTTATGTTTATTAGCACGTAACTTGCCATCTAATGAGGAGTACTCTAACTTATATAATTGAAATTACTATTTTTGCCGACAGGTATCCGAGTCTGAAGCTGCTGTAAATATCCGTTAACTAGCATCGTTAGTTAGCACAGAGACATCAGGTGAGGAAGATAAACCGCCCCAGACAACGAATTGGAGAACCGTGTCAACAAAATGTGCGTTTTTAATTCCACCATGAGCTTATTCATTAACGTAGTTCCCTTGAAACGGAAAATAATACATTCTTACTTGTTTAGCTGGCTGTAGCAAACATTCGTTTTGCACCTTCGTCAAAAAGACACCGTCCCAACACCAACGATGTGTATAAACCCTGGAAAACAGACAGCAAGATGTTGGATCCACTGACAAGATAAATGACTCTCCGCCCCTAACAACGGCTGTCTCGCTCCCGCCTTTCCTTTCTTCTGATTGGTGGATACGTCTCACCCATTTGTTTTATTTATATTTTGATCATTGTTGACGTCACCCGCCTGTATTCAATATATTTCTAGCCTCATGTCTCATGAATATGCATAGCCATCTTGAGACAACGCCCATGTGCTTTTTCTCAAAAATTGCCGGATGTCACGTATCATACTTATCAGTTCACTCGTAGTAATGTACGCGTTACTAAATTTATAATCGAGCAAATAAACCTCACGTAGGAAATAAGCAATTAATTTGTTTACCAAATAGGTGAGACGGAAGAAAAAAAATAGCCACCTGCTAGAGGGAGACAGATTTCCTCCGAGTTGAATCCTCTCTCTTCTTCTCTGCTGACAGGGAACGCTTCGTTAAAGACACCGCCTAGCCATCTTTTTATTTATTTAACTAGGCAAGTCAGTTAAGAACAAACTCTTATTCACAATGACCCCGGCCATACCCGGAGTACGCTGGGCCAATTGTGCACCGCCCTATAGGACTCCCAATCACGGCCGGTTGTGATACAGCCTGGAATCGAACCACAAATGCAGTGCCTTAGACCGCTGCGCCGCTAGGGAGCCCCAAAATATGTTTGGTACTCCATTGTAAAACATTTTGTAAGCTATAGAAATGTCTATAATGTCTATGTCCTTTATGTCTACATTGGTTTTTGACACGTGTATTCTATTACGGACGCCATCATTTTTATTTATTTAACATTTATTTAACTAGTCTTTTTTTTATCCTTCAAATATTTTTGTTGTTGAGAATACTAAATGTTAATGTCCCCACTACAACAAAAAAAGTTAAAATACATGTAATTTTGTCCTTTAAACATTTAATTGAAATACAGTAGAATTCCATTAATGCCTATGGAGGACTTCTACCACTGGGGAGTGCCAATATGGCCGACCTGTGTCGTCAATGCCTCTCAACTGCCAATACATAGCTTCAACAATCCAGTGTTTAATGCCGAATTCAAGCGCCAGTCGGAACTAAGAAATGTACGACTTGCTATCTGGTTGTAGTTCTACACATCCACCCAGTTACCAAGGTGGATATTTCCTAGTTCTGACTAGCACATGAACACTGCATTATATACATCATTGTCCAAAACTGTCATCTGTCATTGCATATAGGCCTTGGTTGTGAGTAAAGCGTATGGTAATGAAGTGGATAGTCAATCAAATCAGTTTATAAATAGGGCTTTAAAAAGGTATCATCATTTTGATTAAAAAAAACAATATGTACATAGATAAGTCAAATAAGAGGAAGAAGTCTCACAACTGTAGAAGATTATTACAAAAAGGAATTCAAACTAAAAATAAAAACACACACAAACTCAGAGTAGACCTAGCCATGCAAAATAATCTCAAATCCTGTCCACCATGGGATTCATTCAATGGAGGTCCCTCTGGCTATGGCAGCCTATGCCTCCCCCTTCAATCACCGGGAAACCTTGCGACTGTCGTGGTGTTCTGTTGATTGAACCGGCCATGCGGAGCCCTCTCACTCAATAGAGGCCGGGGCACATTAAGCAGTGTACAATGTTTTTGCAATGTTGAGATACAAAATATAGAAGGAAATCACCTCAGCTCTGTGACATGTAGAAGGAAATCACCTCAGCTAGCTCTGTGACATGTAGAAGGAAATCACCTCAGCTAGCTCTGTGACATGTAGAAGGAAATCACCTCAGCTAGCTCTGTGACATGTAGAAGGAAATCACCTCAGCTAGCTCTGTGACATGTAGAAGGAAATCACCTCAACTAGCTCTGTGACATGTAGAAGGAAATCACCTCAACTAGCTCTGTGACATGTAGAAGGAAATCACCTCAACTAGCTCTGTGACATGTAGAAGGAAATCACCTCAACTCTGTGACATGTAGAAGGAAATCACCTCAACTCTGTGACATGTAGAAGGAAATCACCTCAACTCTGTGACATGTCATTTCTATCTGCAGCCGTTCCACAACATTGTATGTTTGCTAAACTCTATGTGACTGGAAACAACTGTCATTTTGGTTGGGACAATTCTATAGGACATTTCTACCTGGCAACATGATACATATGTTTACTCTTACTTTACAAACACATATGGAAACAGACAGAAGGCAGTGTAACACTGCAGATTACTCAAACACTTACTCCTCAATTGAGAAGGGAAAAGACATTAATAAAACCTTTTAAAAAACACTGAAATGGTCCTCTAATTCCCTATATAGTGCACTACTTTAGACCAGAGCCCTATTCCCTATATAGTGCACTACTTTAGACCAGAGCCCTATTCCCTATATAGTGCACTACTTTAGACCAGAGCCCTATTCCCTATATAGTGCACTACTTTAGACCAGAGCCCTATTCCCTATATAGTGCACTACTTTAGACCAGAGCCCTATTCCCTATATAGTGCACTACTTTAGACCAGGGCCCTATTCCCTATATAGTGCACTACTTTAGACCAGAGCCCTATTCCCTATATAGTGCACTACTTTAGACCAGAGCCCTATTCCCTACATAGTGCACTACTTTAGACCAGGGCCCTATTCCCTATATAGTGCACTACTTTAGACCAGAGCCCTATTCCCTATATAGTGCACTACTTTAGACCAGAGCCCTATTCCCTATATAGTGCACTACTTTAGACCAGGTCCCTATTCCCTATATAGTGCACTACTTTAGACCAGAGCCCTATTCCCTATATAGTGCACTACTTTAGACCAGAGCCCTATTCCCTATGTAGTGCACTACTTTAGACCAGAGACCTATTCCCTATATAGTGCACTACTTTAGACCAGAGCCCTATTCCCTATGTAGTGCACTACTTTAGACCAGAGCCCTATTCCCTATATAGTGCACTACTTTAGACCAGTGACCTTCAGGCCCTGGGAAAAAAAGCTATGCTGCACTTAAGTGAACAGAGGGCCATTTAGGATACAGACATCATCGTTGCGGTTTAGCAAAGCATAAGACATGAAAATGGGAAGCTATTCTTAGGTACAGGATGAGCCACGTGTCCAGTTTATTTGTTGTTAAAAAAAAAAATGATGTCAATAGATGCACAAAATAAATCATTTTTTGTTGATTAACAAACAACGTTTGTAAGCAAATGGCAGTTCTGGGGATGTCTTTAGCCTACAGAAAATAATATGAGAGGCCAAATAACATAGCAAGAGGATATTGCCTCAACAGTAGACAGGTTCTAGAAGGGTACTTGTAGTTCCAAAGGTTTGTTCCGAGGATTCCAAGGGTTGCCAGTGGCACTGGATAAGGGCATCATACAGTTCCTCACTGTGTTCCATAAACTTCCTGTTGGCTTCCACCACATCCAGCTCTGGGTTAGGATCTACAATAGAGGGAAAGGTTGCCACAGTGATTATACAGGTGGGATCTGAACCCCAGTCTCTCTAACGGGGAAACCAATGCCGTTAACCATTAGATCTAGGAGGAAATTCCCCCTTGGGCCAAGGGAGACAAATGATTCTGAAGTTGCAGGCAGGTCTACCTCATCACAAAAGCACGAGTCCGCTAAATGACATATACTGTTAAATCCTCTGAACATGCAGAATATCAATCCATCTTCATTATGAACCACCTAAAATTCCTCAAGAATCTTTTAGCTCATCGTCCACACTAGTCTGGTGAAAAACAAGTAGGGGAAAAAACAACAACAAAAAACACCAACCTTCCAGACCATCATCTTCAAAAGCTTCATTTTCCTGAAATGAGTTTCATAAAATGACGGTGTATATTGAAAAGTCATAACTACATGAAGGATACAACAAGGCATGAAGGTGTTGATGTTGCATGTCTAACAACAAAGTGAGGTTGAGCTACGTAAACACATCACCAGTAAAAGGGATGCCAGGCAGCAAATCTTACCTGTGCAGGATTCTGTGTGTAATCATACTGGTTGTAGTTGTAGCCGCCATAGTTGCCCCCATTCTGGTCGTAGCCCCAAGAGCCCCATCCACTACCGTACGGCTGTTGATTGTGCTGATTGTATTGGTTCTGGTTGTGTCTGTAGCCTCCTCCGTGGGACCCCCATCCCCTGTTGTCTGATTGATTATGCCGAGTTCTAAAAAGGAGAGGGAGACACAGCAGCAAGATTTGTGACCTGTTGCCACAAGCAAAGGGCAACCAGTGAAGAACAAACACCACTGTAAATACAACCCATATTTATGGTTATTTATTTTCCTTTTTGTACTTTTAACTATTTGCGCATAATGACATTTGTAATGTCTTTATACTTTTGTGAGTGTAATGTTTACTGTTCATTTTTATTGTTTATTATCTACTTCACTTGCTTTGGCAATGTTAACATGTGTTTCCCATGACAATAAAGCCCTTAAATTGAATTGAGAGAGAGAGCACATTATGGGTAACCCGAAGGAATTGGACAATGATTAAACCCACATCTTTGAGTTAAAAAAATAAGATATTCTACTCAGGTCTTCTTGAGAGCTTTGCAAAAGACTGATGAGGGGAATAGACAAACAATACGTTGGATATACAGACACAGCTTAGCGGCAGGGTAGCCTAGTGGTTAGAGTGTAGAGGCGGCAGGGCAGCCTAGTGGTTAGAGTGTAGAGGCGGCAGGGCAGCCTAGTGGTTAGAGTGTAGAGGCGGCAGGGCAGCCTAGTGGTTAGAGTGTAGAGGCGGCAGGGCAGCCTAGTGGTTAGAGTGTAGAGGCGGCAGGGTAGCCTAGTGGTTAGAGTGTAGAGGCGGCAGGGTAGCCTAGCGGTTAGAGTGTACAGGCGGCAGCGTAGCCTAGTGGTTAGAGTGAAGAGGCGGCAGGGTAGCCTAGTGGTTAGAGTGTAGAGGCGGCAGGGTAGCCTAGTGGTTAGAGTGTAGAGGCGACAGGGTAGCCTAGTGGTTAGAGTGTAGAGGCGGCAGGGTAGCCTAGTGGTTAGAGTGTAGAGGCGGCAGGGTAGCCTAGTGGTTAGAGCGTTGGACTAGTAACCGGAAGGTTGCAAGTTCAAACCCCCGAGCTGACAAGGTACAAATCTGTCGTTCTGCCCCTGAACAGGCAGTTAACCCACTGTTCCTAGGCTGTCATTGAAAATAAGGATTTGTTCTTAACTGACTTGCCTAGTTAAATAAAGGTCAAATAAAAATACACTATATACACAAGTATGTGGACACCCCTTCAAATGAGTGGATTCTTCTATTTCAGCCACACCCGTTGTTGACAGGTGTATAAAATCTCCATAGACGAACATTGGTAGTAAAATGACCTTACTGAAGAGCTCAGTGACTTTCAACGTGGCACCATCATAGGATGCCACCTTTCCAACAAGTCAGTTTGTCAGACTTCTGCCCTGCTAGAGCTGCCCCGGTCAACTGTAAGGGCTGTTATTGTGAAGTGGAAATGTCTAGGAGCAACAAAGGCTCAGCATCGAAGTGTTGCAAAACTCACTCAAGTTCCAAACTGCCTCTGGATAAACTTCAGCAAAATAACTCGTTCGTTGGGAACTTCATGAAAATGGGTTTCCATGGCAGAGCAGCCACACACAAACCTAAGATCACCATGTGCAAATGCCAAGCGTCGGCTGGAGTGATGTAAAGCTCACCAACATTGGACTCTGGAGCAGTGGAAACGCGTTCTCTGGAGTGATGAATCACGCTTCACCACCTGGCAGTCCAACAGACGAATCTGGGTTTGGCAGATGCCAGGAGAACACATAGTGCCAACAGTAAAGTTCTGTAGAGGAGGAATTATGGTCTGGGTCTGTTTTTCATGGTCCGGGCCCCTTAGTTCTAGTGAATGGAATATTAACGCTACAGCATACAATGATTCTAGATGATTCTGTGCTTCGAACTTTGTGGCAACAGTTTGGGGAAGACCCTTTCCTGTTTCAGCATGACAATGCCCCTGTGCACAAAGTGAGGTCCATACAGAAATGGTTTCTCGAGATCAGTGTGGAAGAACTTGATTGGTCTGCACAGAGCCCTGACCTCAACCCCATCGAGCACCTTTTGAGATGTAATTGGAACACCGACTGCTGGCCAGGCCTAATCGCCCAACATCAGTGCCCGACCTTACTAATGCTCTTGTGGCTGAATGGAAGCAAGTCCCCGCAGCAATGTTCCAACATCTAGTAGAAAGCCTTTCCCAGAAGAGTGGAGGCTGTTATAGCAGCAACGAAGGGACCGACTCCATATTAATACTCATGATTTTGGAATGAGATGTTTTGACGAGCAGGTGTCTTATGGTCATGTAAAGGTGGTTTGGAAAACGAATGGGTTATGCTACAACCCTGGTTTTACAAATGAAGAAGGCAAGTTCTTACTACGCTACGGAATATAAACCATGTCTGGAGACAACTTCTAGGATTTTAACACAGTAAGAACTGAAGTATAACTCACTTGTTAGCAGCTAAGCTCAGTCGTAGGGGCTTGCTCCCGAGCCCCACCGCTCCCTGACACTCCTCCAGGGCCAGCTTCTGAAGCCTCTGGTCTGGGAACTGGACAAACCCACAACCCCTGGAAACAAGAGAAACATTCAAACAAAGTAAGTAAATAACTAGAGAGCTTCAGCTGTGAAGACTTTTTTTTTGGTACTTCTAGTGGAAGAAGTTTCGACATGTAATTTTTTTATTATTTTTTAATCACATAAATCCAGATGTATGGAAACGCAGCATAGTGATTATAACATCCTGCTGGACTCACTTGGAGTTCCCCGTGCCATCCAGCACCACCTTCCCCCCACGACAGGAAGGGTAGCGGTTGTAAAAGAACTCGTAGATCATCCCGTCATCCACTTCAGGTGTGAGATCCCCAACAAACAGAGAATAGAGTGGACTGTAGCAGAGAGAAATGGGGGGAGGGGAGTTCTGCCGTTAATTTACAATGCTTCTATAAGGCATCTCATGACATACAGTTTGACTTACAATCGAGCTTGTTGATATACCCGCTTTCTCCTTGCTTCCCAAAAGTGGCCCGGTTTAACTTGAATCTTCGAGGCTGTTAAGTACAAAAAGGCTTCCTTTAAAAATGATAATTTACAATATGCATTAACCTATACAAACGCCACAATGTGGCTAATGGCATAGAGATCTTCTGTTTGGCTCAAGTCACCAAAAGGGAGCATTTATAAACTGCTACAATGTAGGTCTGCATCCCATTGGGCACTGGTCAAAAGTAGTGAACTATATAGGGGATAGGGTGCCATAGGGCTCTGGTCAAAAGTAGTGAACTATATAGGGGATAGGGTGCCATTCGGCTCTGGTCAAAAGTAGTGAACTATATAGGGGATAGGGTGCCATAGGGCTCTGGTCAAGAGTAGTGAACTATATAGGGGATAGGGTGCCATTCGGCTCTGGTCAAAAGTAGTGAACTATATAGGGGATAGGGTGCCATAGGGCTCTGGTCAAAAGTAGTGAACTATATAGGAGATAGGGTGCCATTCGGCATGCTTCCTAGAATCCATAACATCCAAGTAGCCTTGTTAAAACGATATATTTACCGGTGTGGCTCCTGGTAGTGCTTTTCCATTGACTTTACGAAGACACCTCTCAGCTGTGGCTTCATCCGTCAGCTCCACGAAGCAGTAGCCTGCTGCACCCCTACTGAAGAGCAACACAGAGAAGGCATAACGGTCCAATGTTGCATTCAAAAGGATGGCTTCTTTTAGCTGTGTATTGGGTATAGCTATAGCCTGGGTACCAGTCGGGTTTGTGCCATCATGCCACTCCTTGTAGGGAGGTCAAACCTTCGGCCTGCTGCACAGACCCGATGGACGCTCTAGTCTAGAGTGCCTGGTTAAATTATGGTTAGGAGCATTTTTTATTTATTTTTTACTCTTAAAGTACGAAGAATTAGATGTAATTGTTGTAAAAAATGTGTGAGTGTGTTAATTTAAATTACGTTATAGTACGCTAATTTCCCTACGGCGGACAGAACATGTAACTACATCACACAGACTAACGTTTTCACTACACAAGAATTACAGGATATACAAATCATTTTTACCTCAGATCGGTGATCATAGTTCATAGTGATCACAATCTCACAAAATCGATTGGTACTAAAGCAAAGATATTGATCTGTTTATTTTGATCAGTGTTTTTTTTTCTCCCATACTCAATCCAGTCCGTAGTGGAACTTAAGCCTTGTTCATATTACCCATAAAACACTCAGTTACACACAAATGTCATTACCATCACAAAGTAAAACAGGAATGGTACTCACTTAAAAGGAATGAGTCATTGTTTACAAATCACTAGCAATCCCATAAACCCATTGTCAAAAACCACATCTTCTCATCTACTTCTGTAGTTTGGTAACTTCCCGTTCTTTGACAGACAGACAGACCAGTCTGAAGAAGTATGCCACGCTAGTCTCGCAACGGGAGCCTTCAATCGCAACGGGAGCCTTCAATCGCAACGGGAGCCTTCAATCGCAACGGGAGCCTTCAATCGCAACGGGAGCCTTCAATCGCAACGGAGCACTTATGGTAAGTGTAAGTGATGCTTTAGACATTTTTTACGGGGGGGGTCTGCTCCTATAAAAAAAAGTCTCTGGTCTCACATGAATTAATGGATTTGAGAGTTAAACTATAATTTAAAAGAAACCCAACCCCTGCCTCTATTTAGAAACCGATTGGAGGTGGTTATTCGTTTACATTATCCAGTTAAAACAAATGTTTGCGTTTCCTTCTCCGTATTGGCCAACTACCAAAAAGAATCTTCCTGGAAATAGACCTTGATAAATGGCTATTACAGGTCGTCATCTATTAACAGATAGATGTAGTATTACAGGTCGTCATCTATAAACAGATAGATGTAGTATTACAGGTCGTTATCTATAAACAGATAGATGTAGTATTACAGGTCGTTATCTATAAACAGATAGATGTAGTATTACAGGTCGTTATCTATAAACAGATAGATGTAGTATTACAGGTCATCTATAAACAGATAGATGTAGTATTACAGGTCGTCATCTATTAACAGATAGATGTAGTATTACAGGTCATCTATAAACAGATAGATGTAGTATTACAGGTCGTCATCTATTAACAGATAGATGTAGTATTACAGGTCGTCATCTATAAACAGATAGATGTAGTATTACAGGTCGTCATCTATAAACAGATAGATGTAGTATTACAGGTCGTCATCTATTAACAGATAGATGTAGTATTACAGGTCGTCATCTATAAACAGATAGATGTAGTATTACAGGTCGTCATCTATAAACAGATAGATGTAGTATTACAGGTCGTCATCTATAAACAGATAGATGTAGTATTACAGGTCGTCATCTATAAACAGATAGATGTAGTATTACAGGTCGTCATCTATAAACAGATAGATGTAGTATTACAGGTCGTCATCTATAAACAGATAGATGTAGTATTACAGGTCGTCATCTATAAACAGATAGATGTAGTATACCCAAGTACATTACATTTAGTTCATTTAGCAGAAGCTCTTATCCAGAGAGTCTTACAGCCGACATATAATCAGGGTTAAGTGCCTTGCTTGAGCACAGAAAGATTTTTTAACCTAGTCGGCTCTGGGATTTGAACCAGAGACCTTTCTGGTTACTGGGCCAATGCTCTTAACTGCTAGAAGAGCACAAACAGTACATGATGCTGCTGTTATTGTCCCGGTTCCATTGACTGTAAGGTAATATCGTTGTGAGTGAATCATTTGCAGGCGCTATTGATTACAGTAGAACAAGCTAATTGATTCCGGTCTTGAGTGACCACTTCGTAAATACTGGTGTGGTGTGCAGTTTAGAAGGTACTAGTTTAGCAAAATACAAGTAATCTGAACAAAAGTGTGACGTCTGTAGGGAGGAATTTATGTATTGGTCTTCAAAATATCACAATTTATTTCAGCATATTGAATATAAATTTGTACAGCTAAACCGGTGTTTTGACACTCCGCCATATATCAAAAAGCCATGACAACAGGAAGCAGCTAAATTATCATTTTCAATGTATATTTAGCAATATAAACTGTACTTTAAATATTTTTCAACGGGAATCTACTTTATCAGGGGAAAAAAATTACTGAATGAGCCCAAAACTTGCTATCGACTATATCAGTGAAAATGTTTAAATAGGTTAGTCCTGGCTAATTACGCCTTGTCATGTCAACAGATGTGTGGCTATTTATTGTAGCTAACGTTACCGGATCTACACTTTCAGGTCAAACGCACAGACGTTACCGGATCTACACTTTCAGGTCAAACGGCCTAACGTTTCCAGATCTACACTTTCAGGTCAAACGCACAGACGTTAGGCGGAAAACCACTCACCCAGTCATCTTGTTGCGTATAATCCGTACACTCACCACCAACTCCCCCATGGTGCCGAAGGCTCGGGTTATGAACTTCTCGTCCATGTAGGGCTCCAACTACCAAAACAAACACAGTAAAACGTTATCATAACATGTTAATATTAACTACCACACGTCACCTGCAACTATTATAAAGACTGCGTTTAGCTACTTAATTAGGTGTCAAAATGCAGTACCATCTGCATCAAGTTAGCACTAATAAACCAAGTCAGTTAGCTAACCTAAAGTTCTGTATGTAGCCGCCTAACGTTCTGCATGTTTCCGCCTAACGTTCCGTATGTAGCCGCCTAACGTTCCGTATGCAGCCGCCTAACGTTCCGTATGTAGCCGCCTAACGTTCCGTATGTAGCCGCCTAACGTTCCGTATGTAGCCGCCTAACGTTCCGCATGTATCCGCCTAACGTTCCGCATGTATCCGCCTAACGTTCCGCATGTATCCGCCTAACGTTCCGCATGTAGCCGCCTAACGTTCCGTATGTAGCCGCCTAACGTTCTGTATGTAGCCGCCTAACGTTCTGTACGTAGCCGCCTAACGTTCTGTACGTAGCCGCCTAACGTTCTGTACGTTTGGACACTGTGTTAACAACCCTCCAGGCAAGCTTCAATGCCATACAACTCTCCTTCCGTGGCCTCCAATTGCTCTTAAATACAAGTAAAACTAAATGCATGCTCTTCAACCGATCGCTACCTGCACCTACCCGCCTGTCCAACATCACTACTCTGGACGGCTCTGACTTAGAATACGTGGACAACTACAAATACTTAGGTGTCTGGTTAGACTGTAAACTCTCCTTCCAGACCCATATCAAACATCTCCAATCCAAAGTTAAATCTAGAATTGGCTTCCTATTTCGCAACAAAGCATCCTTCACTCATGCTGCCAAACATACCCTTGTAAAACTGACCATCCTACCAATCCTCGACTTTGGCGATGTCATTTACAAAATAGCCTCAAATACCCTACTCAACAAATTGGATGCAGTCTATCACAGTGCAATCAGTTTTATCACCAAAGCCCCATATACTACCCACCATTGCGACCTGTACGCTCTCGTTGGCTGGCCCTCGCTTCATACTCGTCGCCAAACCCACTGGCTCCATGTCATCTACAAGACCCTGCTAGGTAAAGTCCCCCCTTATCTCAGCTCGCTGGTCACCATAGCATCTCCCACCTGTAGCACACGCTCCAGCAGGTATATCTCTCTAGTCACCCCCAAAACCAATTCTTTCTTTGGCCGCCTCTCCTTCCAGTTCTCTGCTGCCAATGACTGGAACGAACTACAAAAATCTCTGAAACTGGAAACACTTATCTCCCTCACTAGCTTTAAGCACCAACTGTCAGAGCAGCTCACAGATTACTGCACCTGTACATAGCCCACCTATAATTTAGCCCAAACAACTACCTCTTTCCCAACTGTATTTAATTTTTATTTATTTATTTATTTTGCTGCTTTGCACCCCATTATTTTTTATTTCTACTTTGCACATTCTTCCATTGCAAAACTACCATTCCAGTATTTTACTTGCTATATTGTACTTACTTTGCCATCATGGCCTTTTTTGCCTTTACCTCCCTTCTCACCTCATTTGCTCACATTGTATATAGACTTGTTTATACTGCATTATTGACTGTATGTTTGTTTTTACTCCATGTGTAACTCTGTGTCGTTTTATCTGTCGAACTGCTTTGCTTTATCTTGGCCAGGTCGCAATTGTAAATGAGAACTTGTTCTCAACTTGCCTACCTGGTTAAATAAAGGTAAAATAAAAAATAAAAAAAAATAAACGTAGCCACCTAACGTTCCGTATGTAGCCGCCTAACGTTCTGCATGTAACCGCCTAACGTTCTGTATGTAGCCGCCTAACGTTCTGTATGTAGCCGCCTAACGTTCTGTATGTAGCCGCCTAACGTTCTGTATGTAGCCGCTAACGTTCTGCATGTAGCCGCTAACGTTCTGTATGTAGCCGCCTAACGTTCTGTATGTAGCCGCTAACGTTCTGCATGTAGCCGCTAACGTTCTGCATGTAGCCGCTAACGTTCTGCATGTAGCCGCTAACGTTCTGCATGTAGCCGCTAACGTTCTGCATGTAGCCGCTAACGTTCTGCATGTAGCCGCTAACGTTCTGCATGTAGCCGCTAACGTTCTGCATGTAGCCGCTAACGTTCTGTATGTAGCCGCCTAACGTTCTGTATGTAGCCGCCTAACGTTCTGCATGTAGCCGCTAACGTTCTGCATGTAGCCGCCTAACGTTCTGTATGTAGCCGCCTAACGTTCTGTATGTAGCCGCCTAACGTTCCGTATGTAGCCGCTAACGTTCTGCATGTAGCCGCTAACGTTCTGTATGTAGCCGCCTAACGTTCTGCATGTAGCCGCTAACGTTCTGTATGTAGCCGCCTAACGTTCTGCATGTAGCCGCCTAACGTTCTGTATGTAGCCACTAACGTTAGCTAGCTAGTTAGCTACCAAATAACGTCAGTATGCTGGCAAATACGCAGAAAGCATTACAAAATATATATCGACTGAAATGGTTCGATACTCACGTTTCCCATCCATAGTGTGCTCATGTTTTGGACCTGAATTTGTAAAAAAAAAAAAAAAGCTTTTCTTTACATACAAGTGAGCTGTGAACCCTTTAAATGACAACAAACCTCTTTGTACGCGTCGGAAGCGAGAGAAATTACGTTTCTGCGCATGCGCAAAACTCATCTCTAGCCTGGTCCCAGATCTGTTAGTTTATTTATAAAATTATCCATAAACCTCTTACGTGGAATCAAATAAGTAGGGAATAATGTGTCAGTTGACAGTTTAATTTACAGCAAGATCATTGCCTAGTTCTAGAACATTGGGGGGAAAATTTGCCCTTAAATCGTGACTCAGCACAATTACACATAAGGTTTATTGGGCAAAGGAGTGGGTTGTTAAGAACCGCGACGACCGGTCTGAACATTAACATGGATCGCATGCAATATGATTTTGGAAGCTTAAGGACCTTATCTTTCATATCAGCGAGAAATAATTGTCAAAAAACTAAAGGTTGAATTGATACTTTTACACGATTAGGGTTCTTACTGGCCGTGTTACAGATTGAAGACAGAGTGGACTACCTGTGCTAATTAGCTATCTGCGTCTCCGAACACCTGTGTGTAAACGGAAGACAGACGCCACAAACTTGTAACTGAAACTGTTGGCTGCAACCGGTTAAAAACAGCCTACAGTACGTGTGTATTTTGCATTTGTTGAAATTATTTTGAAGGGATTTGTTTCTAGAACCGTACCGCAATTGTGAATCGAGTCAGGTTTAGAGGAAGTATTTGGCTGTTTTGGCACCATAGCCAATTCGCCCTTTAAACAGAACATGTAAGGTGCTTGAACTAAGCCTAAGGAGTAATGTTAAGCTCATGTATTCCAGTATTGGGCTAGGGATAGGTAGGATGGCCTATTCGAGTATATTCATGATTCATGATGAAATAGCACAGTTAGATCTTACATAGTTCACTATAGTGTTGTTTGCTTTATTCCATCTGATTGGATATAAGTATAATCATGTCAAATTACTGTAGCAAGCTACTGATCCTGTCATACCCCTGAACCACTCAGTAAAATGTCCTTGCCAGTGGCAGTACTTGGATATTTTTATTCAATAGTCATGTCTATGATCTTTTAGCGCACCTACTGGGAATATGGCCTTTCTGGTAAACCAATCAAGATCGAGTTTCATAGTAAACAGCCCACCACTTACAAAATGTTTTTTTTTTTAAAAGTCTACAACTAACCTCAGTCAGTTGATATACTGGCCAGGGTCTTCGAGGCTATCCTGGGTTCCAGTCTCTTTGTGCTATCATGCCAACTCCATGTCACTCATTGATTTGTCATGACAAGGAATGGCACGATGGCACAAACACATCTGGGACCAGGCTACATCACAGCCCAGTTACATGTATTAAGGTCATATGGGAACATTCAGGGTTTTGAATACCAACAAAGGAATGGTGACAGAGGGAAAAGAAAAAAAATCATTCACAAAAACAACCATATTCCAAAATGCATTAATATTCTGAGAACAATGGAGGCTGCTGAGGGGGGAGGTAGTACCATTATCCGCATTACCCTCATTACAACAAGCCCGTCCTCCCGAAGGTGCTACCAACCTCCAGTGTCTGAGATAAATATTCAAAACATAAGCCCAAGATTCTTTCCAATCCCCATATAAGCAAAAATATTCACCATGCAAATCATACACATTTAAAATGTGGTTGTTGACTCACAAAAGATCATTAAATTCTCATCCAGATAAAAAAGAAATACATGACTGCGTGATCTTTACATTTAGTATAGACTCTGCAAATAAGTGCTCAGCATACAATCTCATTGTAAAATATACAGTATATATATATATATATAATTAATTTCAAGGATATGTTCATGGAAACACAACAGTAGACAAGCTTGAGTTGGTCCTCCCTCCTTAGTAGTTACCACTGCCTAGCTAGAAGAAATATTAGTTCTAGTATATTAACTAATACATTCTAAGTTCTTTAAAATGTTGTAGTAAATCACTGGCAGATTTTTAGAATACAATAATACAAGGACCAATGGACTTGTACTGATGTTGTAAAATATTTTACACCCCGTGACCTCTACACACACACACATATATATATAGAATAAGTGCTCAACACTGCATATACAAGATGGAAATAATCCAAACAGGAAGGTAGACACACAAAGGCATTGCAACAAACTGTCCACAAAACAGATCTATTGAAGAGAGGAAAATCCTGAAACCCATTAAGAGGAGAAATCATATTCACGATAACAAGGAATAGTTGTCCACTCCCTCAAATCATGGAGGGGGCCAAGCTTGTAAGGCAGGTCTAAAGTGTGGTTTTAAATTAAATTCTTTTTCTGGAGCATAACGATCCCTAAATACTGTGAGAAGTAAACTAGAAAACAATGACAAGTCAAGGTTATGACAGAACTATGGTATAGTGACTACCCTAATTACCAACAATGAATGAACAACATCTCCCACCGCTCAGATCACATACCATGTGCAACTTATTTCATGTTCACCCAAAATGCAACAAAAATCAGATGGTAAGCTAAGCAAGAATCCTTTTACTTAAAAATAAATTCATAAATATTTAGCATGATTCATGTTTATAAGTAGGAATACATTCTCCCCGACCCCACATCATTCGTCTCTAGGAGAACTAGCTAGTTTAGACACACACACACACACACGTGTGTTCTTTAAACTAGTAGTATAGCAAAGGCGTATTACATTCAAGAGAACAACCAAAACATGTTATTATTCCAAACATAGTACCCCCCAGTCATTATAGTGCCAACCGTTTCTTTAAAAATACATTGCATTTGAATTACAGTAAAACAGAAAAGTTAAACCAAAGAAACCATTCATTAATGTATAACAAGAATATTGAATATCGGCTTATTAAAAAGTTGCTTTCATGAAAAATGAAGAATTACGCTGCAATTCACTAAAGTGCCATCAAAACGTTTTCTGGAGAGACCTCTGTAATAGCCATTACCGTGTGGTGCCTTCAAAGTGGTTAAACCATCACCAAGGTTGACCGACTGTACACCAGCCTTGTCCAACAGAGAAATTAAACATCATAAAAAAAAGGTCAGTACACACCATGATCTAAGGAATGTGGGATAGGAAGGAAGTGAAGGAGGACAGACTGATGGGAGACTGTAGAGTTCAGAGCGGCTTCAGTAGGTATGCTGCCTGATAAACAGGAGTTCTGGGTCAGAGGAGAAACCCCTATAGAAACCATAGGGTTATGTCCCAAATGGTACCCTATTCCAGTGCACTATTTAGGGAATAGGGTGCCATTTGGGACGCATACTAGGAGGATAGTGTGGAGAGCAGGTCAGTACAGTGTCCGAGCCTCAAGCAGCCAGGAGGAAGAAGAGTTGGATGAAGAGGTATTAGGAGTCCGCTGGGCCGAGCTGTTTTCCACACACACACGTTCAGTCCATCTTCTCTTTCTGCACCAGTTTGGGGGCGTCCACAAAGTCACGGCCGTTGAAGACGATGACAGCAGCGGTGACGGCGGCAGCAGTGCCCCAGAACAACACATAGGCCAGGGTCTCAGTCCACGTGTCACCTGGGAAAGAGAGAGGGACACCACTCGTCAGAGAAGGGACAAATATCAAGGATACAAAGATGGAGAGAGAGAGGGGGGAAACTTATCAGAGACTATAAATAAATACATTTGTGTGACCGGAGATCACAGCAAATTGTTAAGGACACAAAATGAACTAGCATGCCCCCTGTGTCCTGAGGTTAACAGAGCTAAAAGTTAACAGAGCTAAAGGTTAACAGAGCTAAAGGTTAACAGAGCTAAAGGTTAACAGAGCTAAAGGTTAACAGAGCTAAAGGTTAACAGAGCTAAAGGTTAACAGAGCTAAAGGTTAAAAGGCTAGAATGTTCCTTTAGACAAGTGGTTGTCAGATGGGGTTCTCTTACCAGCCATGAGGAGGCAGATGACACACATGGAGAATGCTACCACCATGATGATGGGCAGCTGCAAGACAACAAAAATACATTACTCATAGTTTGGGGTGGAAATATTTAATATAATATAATACAATAATATTGAGCAGAACTCAATATTAAAAAATGAATAATAATACAAATAAATGGAGAGGATCAGAGACACAAAACATGACGCTCAGTCTGGACATTCTGAGTGGTGCCAGGACATCCCAAAAAGGCCTCTCTCTCTCTCCTCACTTCTGACCATGATACATCCCCATTACTACTGTGAGTTGGAAAGAGGCAACTGACCGTGAGGAACTTCCAGTCCTTTTGGATGCGGAGTGGAGTTGGGCCGTCTGTTTCATACACAGCATAGTTTCCAAGGAACAAATCAATGGAATCCTGGAGACACACAGTCCTTTTTAAGCAATAAAGGGGTGACAACAAAAACACAGCGAAATAACTCCATGTCTCGCTAAAACACATGGATGAACGATGATGTTTTTCTAAAATTATGATTTGGGAGGAAAACAATATTAGTCTTAAGCAGGAAATTGGTCCAACTACACAGCAGATATGACAGTAATACATTATTCCTACCTTATGTAGGTCAAAATGTATCATTTTTCTAGGCCTTTAAAAAAAGAAAACTGACGTACCTGTCTGAAGCCGTCAGAGAAGTTATTCTTGTAGTAACGGATGGCAGAGTTCACGCCGTCCATCACCAGACCCATCTGGGTCCTCTTCCCTGTCCTGACGAAGGACAAGAAATAACACATACTGTCAACTCTCCCAACAAGGACAGGAAATAACAACCATCAATAACAGACACTGTCAAGTCACTGTGACGTAGAAGTCCGTCACTGGCCGCGGGCAGCATTTGGTTCTTATATATACACAATTTAACTTCTGTCTTGGTGCATGCATTTCATACTTATCAATGTTGTGGATGAGCGCATTGTTTGTTTGTTCTGTTCCTCTCTCTCCATCTCTGTAGCTTCTGGGTATGCTGGAAAAGGACCCGAGCTAAGGGAATTGGGTTGGCTTTATAGTGCCTGTCCCAAATGGCTCATTAATGCATATGGGCATATTGAAAGATATTGTCAGTAGTGATGTAATGTTGTAAATGTTATGTTGTGATATTGTTTAAAACCGTGTTGCAATGTATATCCTTTAGTATGTTTAGTTCATGGAAAATGTAGGTTTGTATTGTTAATTGATTAATTAATTAGGGTTAATTGTTCTGAGGGGAGGGGCTAGCCCTACAAAAGGAGCCTCTCTCCAGTCTCTAAGGGGGATTTTTGGGATTGAGCTGTGGATGAGGCAGCATTGTTGTTAAGCTGTCCCATAAGGTAGACGTTGATGGCAGTACTGTTGTTTTCTGTTCCGGAATCACTTGTAAATAAACACCTTTGCAAAGAAGAACTTTTGCGGTTCCGCCATCTTTTTATTTTTATAGAGGTTAGGATATCCAGTTTAGCCATCTGGCCTACTCTACGTGACAGTCACCAACAAGCAAGTAGTCAGGCAGTCTAACATAATGTCCACGTAGCAATACTAATGACAGGTGAAGGAGAAATAACCACCATCCACATCTCATGGCCATACAGACATTATCTACCAACCAGATAGTACCTAGACAGTTTGCATAGAAATGAAAGAAAAGGTGACCTCAAATTGAAGCCACACAACCAACAGTTGACCTCCAAACTAAACAAGCAGTCTCTCTGTAGACATCCAGGCCTGTATATATATTTCAGATGTCAGCAGCACACGACATCCAGGCCTGTATATATATTTCAGATGTCAGCAGCACACGACATCCAGGCCTGTATATATGTTTCAGATGTCAGCAGCACACGACATCCAGGCCTGTATATATGTTTCAGATGTCAGCAGCACACGACATCCAGGCCTGTATATATGTTTCAGATGTCAGCAGCACACGACATCCAGGCCTGTATATATGTTTCAGATGTCAGCAGCACATCTACATCCAGGCCTGTATATATGTTTCAGATGTCAGCAGCACACGACATCCAGGCCTGTATATATATGTTTCAGATGTCAGCAGCACACGACATCCAGGCCTGTATATATGTTTCAGATGTCAGCAGCACACGACATCCAGGCCTGTATATATATTTCAGATGTCAGCAGCACACGACATCCAGGCCTGTATATATGTTTCAGATGTCAGCAGCACACGACATCCAGGCCTGTATATATATTTCAGATGTCAGCAGCACACGACATCCAGGCCTGTATATATATTTCAGATGTCAGCAGCACACGATATCCAGGCCTGTATATATGTTTCAGATGTCAGCAGCACACGACATCCAGGCCTGTATATATGTTTCAGATGTCAGCAGCACATCTACATCCAGGCCTGTTTACAGTGCCTTCAGAAAGTATTCATGCGCCTTGACTTCCACATTTTGTTGTGTTACAGCCTGAATTCTGAAGGGATTAAATATATGTTTTCATCTCACCCATCGGCACACAACAGCCCATTCCATACTCACACCCGATTCAATACTTTGTAGAATCATCTGTGAGTGTTTCTGGGTAAGTTTCTAAGAGCTTTACACACCTGGATTGTGTAACATTTTCCCATTATTCTTTATAAAATTCTTCCAGCTCTGTCAAATTGGTTGTTGAATCGTTGCTAGACAATAATTTTCAGGTCTTGCCATAGATTTTCAAGTAGATTTAAGTCAAAACTGTAACTAGGCCACTCAGGAACATTGGTAAGCAACTCCAGTGTAGATTTGTCTTTGTGTTTTAGGTTACTGACGTGCTGAAAGGTGAATTCATCTCCCATTGTCTGTTGGAAAGCAGACAACCAGATTTTGCCTGTGCTTAGCTACATTCCGTTTCGTTTTTCTATCCTGAAAAACTCTCCAGTCCTTAACGATTACAAGCATACCCATAACATGATGCAGCCACCAATATGATTTAAAATATGGAGAGTGGTACTCTGTTTAATTAAATTTGCCCCAAACATAATACTTTGTATTCAGGAGAGATTTAATTTCTTTGCCATTATTTTTGCAGTATTACTTTAGTGCCTAGTTGCAAACAGGATGCATGTTTTGGAATATATTTTTTCTGTACAGGCTTCCTTTTCACTGTCAATTAGGTTATTATTGTGGAATGACTACAATGTTGATCCATCCTCAGTTCTCTCATATCACAACCATTAAACTTTGTAACTGTTTTAAATATACCATTGGCCTCATGATGAAATCCCTGAGCAGTTTCCTTCCTCTCCAGCAACTGAGTTAGGAAGGACTCCAGTATCTTTGTAGTGACTGGGTGTATTGATAAATCATCCAAAATGTAATTAACTACTTCACCACGCTCAAAGGGATTTTCAGAGTCTGATTTTTTTTATTTTTCCACATCTACCAATAGGTGCCTTTCTTTGTGAGGCATTGGAAAACATCCCTGGTCTTTGTGGCTGAATCTGTGTTTGAAATTCACTGCTCGACTGAGGGACCTTACAGATAATTGTATGTCTGGGTTACAGAGATGAGGTCGTCATTAAAAAAAATCATGTTAAACACTATTATTTCACACAGAATGAATCCATGCAAAATATTATGTGACTTATTAAGCACATTTTTACTCCTGAACTTATTTAGGCCATAACATAAATACTTGACATTTCACATTAGTTTTTTTATTAATTTTGTAAAAATGTCTAAAAACATAATTCCACCTAGACATTATGGGTTATTGTGTGTAGGCTAGTAACACAACATCTCAATTTAATCCATTTGAAATTCAGGCTGTAACACAACAAAATGTTGAAAAAGTCCAAGGGGTTATAGAAAATATCTGAAGGCACTGTATAGTTCAAAGGTCAGCAGCACACCCACACGCATTTCTATACCTGGTGAAGTCAGTCTTCAAGGCTCCCGTACCAGCGTACTGTTTGGCGCATGCATTGGCATTGTCAGCCCAAGCTATCACAGAAAACAGACAAGACATTGTTATTGAGCAGAGCAGTGTGACAGACTAGACAGATCAACCTCATATGATACTTAAAAGCTGAGTTCACACACTGACAGCCTCCTTAGCCCTGGGCTGAGCTTAACCCAGGGTTAGCGGTAGCCCTGGGATAAAATGCTGCAGCGTGATGGGTTTTAGAGGGGCGGGACCCACTTACCATTCTTGTAGATCTTCTCAAAATCGGCCTGTTCCTCAATCCGCTGGGCCACATGCAGGACACCCATCCTCTGTGGACAGCCACCAAACAAACATACATAAGTCAATTTAGAAGGGGATAGGGTAGGGAACAAGGGTCAGGGCTCAGTCATTCATATTTTTCTCTAAAAGAATACAGTCAATAGTAAGTTATTCAACTGTGGGAAACAGTAGCTAGTGGTCTTTGTTCAACCCTTGGTTCAACTCTCTGCCTCTCACCTCTAACTTTCTTAAGTTGCTTCTCTTCTTTAACTGTCAGAATGATAACTCCCACAGTGTATGAAACAAAAGGGTTTGAGGTACTCTGCCTGGTCGCAGAGTATCTGTCAAGTGATAATGAGTTGTGTAAACTACTGCAGAGCGGTGGGCAGGTTTTTATTTCTTCAAGTGATAATGAGTGCAACCCTCCTAGCTCCTACCTGTAGCTGGGACTGTACAAGTTACAGTCGGCAGTAAAGGATCCCTCTGAGTTTAAGTGTAACACCCACACACCAGTAGCTGGGACTGTATTGAGGCAGAATGGGGTACTCGGTCTGCTCCATCTGAGTGTACCGTCTAGCATAAAGAAGCGTGCACGATCCACACACCTGTAGCTGGGACTGTATGGAGTGGCGGGCCAGTTCGGGAGGACTTCCTACCTGTAGCTGGGACTGTATGGAGCGGCAGGCCAGCTCGGGAGGACTTCCTACCTGTAGCCGGGACTGTATGGAGTGGCAGGCCAGCTCTGGGGGTCTTCCTACCTGTAGCTGGGACTGTATGGAGTGGCGGGCCAGCTCTGGGGGACTTCCTACCTGTAGCTGGGACTGTATGGAGTGGCGGGCCAGCTCTGGGGGACTTCCTACCTGTAGCTGGGACTGTATGGAGTGGCAGGCCAGCTCTGGGGGACTTCCTACCTGTAGCTGGGACTGTATGGAACGTCGGGCCAGCATGCTCTGGATGACGTTGGTGCGGTCCAGACAGTCCATGCAGTTACTGCGGAACGTCCCCTTCTGCTGGGACAACACCTTCCCCTCCGTGTCGACCAGGAAGCAGCTACACAGACAGACAACAGAGGAGTCAGGAGAACACATATCCACAGAGCCAGTAACAGCACTGTAATGTTGGGACACCAACTACCCCTCCGCTGTAGGGAGACAGAGGGTTTATAATCACAAGACAAGGTTAGGGGTGAATCCCAAAATGTACTACACCGGCTCGGACGCTCGTCGAATGTGGCGGGGCTTGCAAACTATTAGACTACAAAAAGGGAAGCACAGCCGCGAGCTGCCCAGTGACACGAGCTAAATTATTTCTATGCTCGCTTCGAGGCAAGTAACACTGAAACATGCAGGAGAGCATCAGCTGTTCCGGATGACTGTGTGATCACACTCTCCGTAGCCGATGTGAGTAAGACCTTTAAACAGGTCAACATTCACAGGGCCGCGGGGCCAGATGGATTACCAGGATGTGTACCCCAGAGCATGTGCTTCCCAACTGGCAAGTGTCTTCAATAACATTTTCAACCTGTCCCTGACTGAGTCTGTAATACCAACATGTTTCAAGCAGACCACCATAGTCCCTGTGCCCAAGAACACTAAGGTAACCTGCCTAAATGACTACCGAACCATTGCACTCACTTCTGTAGCCATGAAATGCTTTGAAAGGTTGATCATGGCTCACAACACCTAAACCCACTCCAATTTGCATACCGCCCCAACAGATCTCTATTGCACTCGACACTGCCCTTTCCCACCTGGACAAAAGGAACACCTACGTGGGAATACCCACTACCCTCTGTACGTGACAATTCTATGCGTTGACTACAGCTCAGCGTTCCAACACCCTGGTGCCCTCAAAGCTCCTCACTAAGCTAAGGACCCTGGGAGTAAACAACTCCCTCTGCAACTGGATCCTGGACTTCCTGACGGGCCGCCCCCAGGTGGTAAGGGTAGGTAACAACACATCCGCCACGCTGATCCTCAACACAGGGGCCCCTCAGGGGTGCGTGCTCAGTCACCTCCTGTACTCCCTGTTCACTCATGACTGCACAGCCAGGCACGACTCCAACACAATCATTAAGTTTGATGATGACACAGTGGAGACCTGGCCGTGAGGTGCCAGGACAACAACCTCTTCCTCAACGTGATCTAGAAAAAGGAGATGATTGTGGACTACAGGAAAAGGAGGACCGAGCACGTCCCCATTCTCATCGACGGGACTGTAGTGGACAGGTTGAGAGCTTCAAGTTCCTTGGTGGCCACATCACCAACAAACTAACATGGTCCAAGCATGGTCCAAGCACACCAAGACAGTCGTGAAGAGGGAACGACAAAACCTATTCCCCCTCAGGAGACTAAAAAGATATGGCATGGGTCCTCAGATCCTCAAAAGGTTCAACATCTGCACCGTCGAGAGCACCCTGACTGGTTGCATCACTGCCTGGTATGGCAACTGCTCGGCCTCCAACCACAAGGCACTACAGAGGGTAGCGTGTACGGCCTAGTACATCACTGGTGCCAAGCTTCCTGCCATCCAGAACCTCAGTACCAGGCGGTGTCAGAGGAAGGCCCTAAAAATGGTCAAAGACTCCAGCCACCCTAGTCATAGACTGTTCTCTTGGCTACTGCACGGAAAGCGGTACCAATGCGCCAAGTCTAGGTCCAAGAGGCTTCTAAACAGCTTCTACCCCCAAGCCATAAGACTCCTGAACATCTAATCAAATGGCCACCCAGACTATTTGCATTGCACCTCACCTTTTACACTGCTGCTACTCTGTTATTATCTATGCATAATCTCTAATAACTCTACATGTACATATTACCTCAATACCGGTGACCCCACACATGGACTCTGTACCGTTATCCCCCTGTATATAGCCTCCACATGGACTCTGTACCGTAACACCCTGTATATAGTCTCCACATGGACTCTGTACCATAATACCCTGTATATAGCCTCCACATGGACTCTGTACCGTAACACCCTGTATATAGCCTCCACATGGACTCTGTACCGTAACACCCTGTATATAGTCTCCACATGGACTCTGTATCGTAACACCCTGTATATAGTCTCCACATGGACTCTGTATCGTTATCCCCCTGTATATAGCCTCCACATTGACTCTGTACCGTAATACCCTGTATATAGCCTCCACATTGACTCTGTACCGTAACACCCTGTATATAGCCTCCACATGGACTCTGTACCGTTATCCCCCTGTATATAGCTGTGCTATTGTTATTTTACTACTGCTCTTTAATTATTTGTTACGTTTATTTATTTTGGGGAGTGGTGGGGGTATTTTTCTTAAAACTGCATTGTTGGTTAGGGGTTTGTAAGTAAGCATTTCACTGTAAGGTGAACCTGTTGTATTCGGCGCAGGTGACAAATGCAATTTGATTTGAAATGACATCCTAGTCCCTATATAGTGCACTTGGGCCCCTGGTCAAAAGTTGTGCACTATGTAGGGAATAGTGTGCCATTTGGGATGCAAACCGGGAACACATTTGCCCAGAGGTTAATCCAGAAGTCACTGACTGACTAATGTAATGTACTCACTGGTATTTTACCCTGAAGACAGACGGGTAGAAAGGAAGCTAACTAGCCTCTCGTATGTTCATATGCCCATCCTCTCGCTAAGTGTTAGATTCTGTGTTAAACTTAGAACATTGTTGTACTCAGAAGTATAGTATGTGGGGTGAAAGAGACTGTTTTTTTTTTACATCAGAAGGTAATGGTTATCTGTAGGAGCCAGATGGCTTTGGAATGTGCTGGGTCGGTGGGAGGAAGTCACAGGGTTGATATAAGGGGAAACGGATGGACATCTGTGGATTAGGCGAATGAGGGGATTGAGGTCAGGTCAGATCCCCTGAAGGGAGAAATTATGGTTTATTACCCTCTTCCTGTCGAACCATAATAGATGTAAGGATTGGAGAGAAGGAGGACCCTTTGGGAAGAATTAAACTTGGTTAAGCTTATCGGGGCAGCAGGGTAGCCTAGTGGTTAGAGCGTTGGACTAGTAACCGGAAGGTTGCAAGTTCAAACCCCCGAGCCGACAAGGTACAAATCTGTCGTTCTGCCCCTGAACAGGCAGTTAACCCACTGTTCCTAGGCCGTCATTGAAAATAAGAATTTGTTCTTAACCGACTTGCCTAGTTAAATAAAATGTCAAATAAATATCTAGTGTCCGTTGAGTTATTTAGTCTGAGAATTAGAACCTAACATAAGGAACTTGAGTCTTGTATGGTTGTGGGTGTAGACTAGCAGCTATTCATAAAAGAGTCTATACGGAGAGTAATACCTGTATTCATCTTGTGTCTCAGCCACATTGTCCACCAGGATATTCAGACGATCCCATCTCATCCTGCTGCACTCCTTGTGGAAGTCAAATGCTACGTACCTGCAACCAATAGAAGAAACATGGCTGTGTGAGTGGATGTGCTAAATCTAAAAACAGGCCTGGGAAATTCCAGTCCTCGGTGGGCCTTTTTTATGTCACCTTTATTTAACCAGGTAGGCCAGTTGAGAACAAGTTCTCATTTACAACTGCGACACACAGTTACACATGGAATAAACAAACGTACAGTCAATAACACAATAGAAAAATCTATATACAATGTGTGCAAATGTAGTAAGATCGGAGAGGTAAGGCAATAAATAGTGGCGAAATAATTACAATTTTGCAATTAAACACTGGAGTGATAGATGTGCAGAAGATGATGTGCAAGTAGAGATACTGAGGTACAAAAAAATAACAATATGGGGTGTCACAATTTCCCATCATCCCGAGCAAACACAGCTGATTAATCACATTGCATTCTAAACTGAAGATCATGACTGGGTGATTATTGGAGTCAGGTTTGTTAGCTGAGGCTGGGTCAAAACTGTGACACCAATCAGGACCTTGAGGACTGGAGTTGCTCAGGCCTGATCTAAAAAAAAATAAAAAAGTTTAAAAAAAAGGTATAAATCACTGAAAAAAGCCAGATGGGTGTTCAGGAGAGGTGTGTTTAGTTCTCACTTGATCATGCCGTTCTCCATGCCAGACACCATCTTGGCAAAGGCTTGTTCCAGTGGCTTCTCTGAACCCTTCTGGTTGACCTAGAAGAAGAACACCATCGTATATCCATCTCTCTAATGCTTCACTCTCACAATGCTGTGACGTTTTAGCCATCGCGAGGCTTAAATAATGGAGGGTCCTACCAGGTTCAGAATGGTTTGCTTTCCATAGATGAGGACCTGGGAGTCAAAATGCCTCTGAATACCATCCATCTAGGAAGACAGTTGGCAAATTGGTGATTTGGTAGACAAAAGATCCACAGAGTGAGTTTACCTGACCTTTGACCTGTTGTACTGACAATGGAATAGAAAGATGAAAACGGACAGAAGATTTAAAAGCCCCTTACGTGATTGGTGTTCTTGCTGATCAGTGGCTTGGGCTTGTATTTCAGGTTGGGCCTCTGAGACCAGAAGAAGGGCATGGAGCCTCGTGTCTGTGGAGGGAAACAGACATTTTCAGAAAAAAAAGAAAAAAAAAAGGCATGCGCCTAATCAATAACTACTCCTACCCTGTCCACCGTCTCCTACTTTTCTAACTCACCTGTACGAATGAAGCCCTCCCTCCATTGTACAGGACTATTTGCTCCGTCTCCACAAAGTTAGCAGCGTGGCCCTCAGAATCGATACCTGAGGAAAAACAAAATAATGATAGTGAGAGAATGACTACCCATGTCCACCGGGCCATTAATGATTCAACATGCCAGTAATGCTGCGCAGTACAGTACTAGGTCCGCATCCCAAATGGCACCCTATTCCCGATAGAGTGCACTACATAGGGAATAGGGTGCCTGTATAGTTCCCTACATAGGGAATAGAGTTCGCTACATAGGGAATAGGGTTCGCTACATAGGGAATAGGGTTCGCTACATAGGGAATAGGGTTCGCTACATAGGGAATAGGGTTCGCTACATAGGGAATAGGGTTCGCTACATAGGGAATAGGGTTCGCTACATAGGGAATAGGGTTCGCTACATAGGGAATAGGGTTCGCTACATAGGGAATAGGGTTCGCTACATAGGGAATAGGGTTCGCTACATAGGGAATAGGGTTCGCTACATAGGGAATAGGGTTCGCTACATAGGGAATAGGGTTCGCTACATAGGGAATAGGGTTCGCTACATAGGGAATAGGGTTCCGTTTGGGACGCAGGCCGTGTCTTACCTCTGACGTAGTACCTGACCCCAGCCCTGAAGCAGCTCCTCCTGGAGATGAGGATCCATTCAAAGATCTTCCCGTTGATACGGCACGGCTTCATCACGATGACTGGATCAGGGACGTCAAGGACCTCACAGAACACACTGCTACAGCACCGGGCAAAGTTGTACCTAACACCGTGTCCCAAATGGCATCCTAGTCCCTATTTAGAGCACTACTTTAGACTAGGACACATAGGGCTCTGGTCAAAAGTAGCGCACTATATGAAGGACAGGGTGCCGTTTGAGACGTACTCCAAGTGGAGGACGTTGTTGTACTTGTACTCCAAGTGGAGGACGTTGTTGTGATTTCTCTCCTGGTAATAACTTTCTAAAGTGTCCCCGAGCGAATGATTTCAGTTGCATCGAGTTGAAATTGGTTCTTCAGAACACTCAGAGACACCATTCAAACTCTATGTAGTGATGTGGGAGCAAAGCAAGACCGTGAAAAGGATACATCCATGGACAACAGGGATCGCAAACTTGTGGAGCTGAAAAGGAATACAATGATTACATTTAAAACGAGATACATTAGAACAACAATGAAAGAAATAACAAATACGGTGGTCATCTATAGCTACTGTTCAAACACAGTTCATTTTTGGAGGGGTAAAGTTCATGGTAGTGTCCCTATTCTAATACGCTTACCTCTGGTGTATTACAATAACAAACAAAGAGAAAAGACTGTGGATAAGTGTAATGTGTTGTAAGGCAAGGGGGGGGGTTGTGATGTCATCTTCACATCACTCACCTCTGGCTGTGCAAGGAACTCTCTCAGGAGGCTTCCATTCCACACAAACCTCTGATCTGCCTAGAAACAGGAGAACCAACCAATAAATCAAACCCTCAATCTACAGTGCCTTCGGGAAGGTATTCACAACCCTTCTGTTGTGTTACAAAGTGGGATTAAAATTTCAAATTTCATTTGTCAACGATCTACAAAACAAAACGAAGTAAAACTTCTTTTTTTTTTATTACAAAAAATAGCAAATTAATGGAGTTTTTTTTTTTTTTACTAATCTCTTGATTAGATATCGATATCTTAACCGCCATCGATAAGAAACATTACTGTGCAGCCGTATTCATTGATCTGGCAAAGGCTTTCGACTCTGTCAATCACCACATCATCATCGGCAGACTCAAAAAAAATCTTTGTCCTTGCCGATGACAAGCATACCCATAACATGATGCAGCCACCACCATGCTTGAAAATATGAAGACTGGTACTCAGTGATGTGCTGTGTTTACCACCAAACATAATGCTTTGTATTCAGGAAATACAATTTCTTTGCCACATATTCTGCTGTATTACTTTAGTGCCTTATTGCAAACAGGATGCATGTTTTGGAATATTTCTTATTTTGTGCAGGCTTCTTGCTTTTTCATTGTAAATAAGAATTAGTTCTTAACTGACTTGCCTAAATAAAATAAAAATCAGCCTGCAGTAAAGAATCTCCATCAGTTTGTGCAGTGGCACCTTGTTCCCTATACAAAACAATACTTTGGACCAGGGCCAATGAAATGACAGTATGGACAGACAGTAATGCCTGTTCCATTTCAAAACTATGTCACACGTTCTTCTCACCATTAAAACCAGTCAGAAAAGGTTTCAGTATAGGAGACAGTGAAGATATACTGTACACCATGGTACTATACACATTCAGCACTACAGAGTAATGCCCCAGCTGAAAGAGTGGGCGAAAAGGTCAATCTGTGTATGTTTACATGAGTAAATGCATCTGTGACGTGCATGCGTGTTTACGAGGGCAAGGTGACTAGTGTGGTTTACATGAATGGCAGGAGCCCAAACGTCACAGTGACACTCCTCCAATATAGATGAAGGATATCATCATAATCATCATCTAAATGGGATGATACTCTCTGAGCCGAGTCTTTATGGTTGACTAGCTCGGTGCGCAATAGGAGAAAATTATGTCCAAAAACAACCGTTATGCTCCTAAAATACTCACTTCAACAATCAGTGAGTTATAAGCAATATGGTGGTAGCTCAAATCAAATTTATTTGTCACATACACATGGTTAGCAGATGTTAATGCGAGTGTAGCGAAATGCTTGTGCTTCTCGTTCCGACAATGCAGTAATAACCAACAAGTAATCTAACTAACAATTCCAAAAAAACTACTTATACACAGTGTAAGGGGATAAAGAATATGTACATAAGGATATATGAATGAGTGATGGTACAGAGCAGCATAGGCAAGATACAGTAGATGATATCGAGTACAGTATATACATATGAGATGAGTATGTAAACAAAGTGGCAGTTAAAGTGGCAAAGCTCCACCTTGCCCTCTGATAGATCGTTTGCCATAGGGCTCAGATCCAATCTTTCCAGTCTACACAAGAGCCTAGAGGGTTAGGTAGAGTCTAGGATTGGTCTTTATTACAAAGAATAGTAATTTCTCAACCTCTCTCCCCTCCCCTATTACCACACCCCCTTTCTCCTCCTCTTACCCTCTTCCACACCCCCTCTCTCCTACCCCCCCCCCCCCCCTCACCCTCTCCAGCAGGCTCATCTCCTGGAAGTCGTGGCTGACGTTGGCCAATCTCTGGAGGGTGTGGGTCAGGTCATAGTCAGTGCAGAAGTAGAATCCATCTGTAGTCAGCACGTTGTTAATCATGGACAGGAATGTCTTGTTGTCTTGCGTCTGGAGAGAGGAAGGGGAGAACATTGATTTTAGCTGGATGGGCACCAATCATGACAGTGCAGTTTTGTAGTAGGAGCTGTGTGTGAAATGTGAGGAGAGGCTGTTAAACCAGGGACTTTTCATATGAAATTCAACAGAAAATCTTACTAGGTGACCAATAAAACCTTTTTAAAAAAAGTATTTAACCAGGTAAGTCGGTTAAGAACAAACTCTTATTTACAATGACGGCAAAACCCAAACGACGCTTGGCCAATTGCGCACTGCCCTATGGGACTCCCAATCACGGCCGGTTGCGATACAGCCTGGAATCGAACCAGGGTCAATAGTGACGCCACCAGCATTGAGATGCAGTGCCTTAGACCGCTAACGCCACTCAGGAGCCCAAAATGAAATACATCTGAATCAGATTGACAGCAACGGATGTTCTGAAGTAGTCTGAGTCAATGCGTTTAATTCTAAACCTTGTCCACTGCACATAGAGGTTGGGGTGCACAACTGCCAATGATCCCTGCATCTCAAACGGCAGCATACCCTTATGATGCATTTTGAGAGAGAGACATGCAGGGCAGAATTAGGCCAATATCCACAAATAAATAAAAACTTTTTTTTTTTTAAATACGTTTTTGGAAACATATAAAATACAGTGACCTCCCATATCATTACCAAGCCCTGCAATGCCAAGAGCGGAGCAAAGAAATGAGTCCCCTCATCCAGCTGGTCCTGGGGCTGAGTTCACAAACCTGTTCTACTAACACACTGAAGCCTCAGGACCAGAACATCCAATCAATCAGAATAAACCAAATTACAACACAGTCAAAACAAAAATACATTGCTTTTTGGGAAACACAAACAAACACAAAGCAAAATGCAGTGCTATCTGGCCCTAAATCGAAAGTACACCGTGGCTAACTATTTGACCATGGTTACTGATCAAAACCTTAGAAAAACCTTGACAAAGTACAGGCTCAGTGAGCACAGCCTTGCCATTGAGAAGGGTAGACACAGGAAAACCTGGCTCCCTGTAGAGGAAAGGCTGTGCAACCACTGCACAACAGCAGAACCTGAGACAGAGCTGCATTTCCTGACAAAATGTCAAAAATATAAAACAATTAGAGAGTGTCATTTCCCCAAATGACGGGGTTTCAAAGACCTCTCTGATGAGGATAGACTACCCATCCTGTTGGGGGAGGATGCAGAGAGCTGTGGGTTGGCAGTGCACTACATTGCTGCCTGCCATAAGATGAGGGACAGTGTCTGACAGACCAATCAACCTGCACATGTCCTCTACTGTATGCTTATTGTTAAATGTATGGTTATTTTGACCCTTGGTTATTGTTGTTACTGTTGACAATTTTGATTCTTATTTTCATATTGTAAATATGCGTCATGCCAATGAAGCAAATTGAATGAGCGCGAGAGAATCTGCATTTCAAACACTTAAAGACGCCCTCGTCCACTTGCCCTTGGGGGAATCCCCGTCACCATCTTGGACGTAGGTCCAAACAAGGGAACTTTGAAGCGCCCCTCAAGCCCTCGTTTTTTGATCGAGTTCGCTAGTGTACAATTATGTTCACTCCCGAGGCCTGAAATTACCCATAATTCAATTCGCAATGATTATACATCCACTAAGTCAGCCGAAACGTAAAATCTCAACATGGAGAAGTCAACATACAAGTGTAAATAAAAAGGAATGCAAATAAGTTAGAAATGTTACTACTATGTAAAAAAAAAAAGTAAATATATGTTATTGTTTGATTATCTTTTGGAAATTGTACAAATAAAAAATTGTCCTTCAGAAGTTCCAGCTAGGCAGGCTAACATTAGCTAGCTAATTAATTGTCTAGCTATCACACAGTCGTAAAAATTATATAGTTAACATAAGTAGACATGCACTCGTAATTGACTGTAGCGCATTTAAAGCCACCAACAAGCGACCGGTGTCTGAAAACACAATCATCACGGGATGAACGAGTGAAGAATTTCCTGAATTTTCCACGTAAAAATCATTCCTTCCTCCCTTGCCCTGCAAGTGTATACTCGTCAAACGTCATCAGAAGTGTCCACTTAATTTGAGGGCTGAGGGGATAGGGTGTGTCTTGAGTGTTTGGAATACAGCCAGAGAGACAAGACAGACATGTCCACAATTTCTCTTTACTCCTGAATTGCGCAATTCTCCATGTGTCTTTCTGGCTCGTCTCCTTCTCAACAGTATTGGAGGTTAAGGTTCAAGGTTCCTCCGCTCTTATTTCAGCACTGTCTCTATATGCACATTCACATGGCCCAACACACAAACTCCACTTTCTCACTCACACATAATATGCAGATACATTTATACTGACCATCTTATATCCGGTTGCCGAGACAACTTACCGCTATACATACAGTGCATTCGGGAAATTATTCAAAGCCTTTGACCTTTTCCACATTTTGTTACGTTACAGACCTATTCAAAAATGGATTCAAATAATAGATTTACTCAATCTACACACAATAAAACATACCCTATTTTATTTTTATTATTTCACCAGGTAGGCTAGTTGAGAACAAGTTCTCATTTGCAACTGCGACCTGGCCAAGATAAAGCATAGCAGTGTGAACAGACAACACAGAGTTACACATGGAGTAAACAATTAACAAGTCAATAACACAGTAGAAAAAAAGAGTCTATATACATTGTGTGCAAAAGGCATGAGGAGGTAGGCGAATAATTACAATTTTGCAGATTAACACTGGAGTGATAAATGATCAGATGGTCATATATAATGACAAAGCGGAGAAAGGTCTCAATTGTCACAAAATGTATTTAAACCTAAAAACAGAAATACCTTACATTAGTATTCAAGTGCATCCTGTTTCCATTGATCATCCTTGAGATGTTCCTACAACTTGATTGGAATCCACCTGTGGTAAATTCAATTGATTGGACATGATTTGGAAAGGCACACAACCTGACATAGCATGTCAGAGCAAAAACCAAGCCATGAGGTCAAAGAAATTGTCTGTAAGAGCTTCGAGACAGGATTGTGTCAAGGCACAGATCTGGGTAAGGGTACCAACACATTTATGTTGCACATTTTAGGTCCCCAAGAACACAATGGACTCCATCATTCTTAAATGGAAGAAGTTTGGAACCACCAAGACTCGTCCTCGTCGAGGTCGACCGATTATGATTTTTCAACCCAGATACCGACTATTGGAGGACCAAAACAGCCGATACCGATTTAAATCGGCCGATTTTAAATTTTTATTTGTAATAATGATAATTAAAACAATACTGAACGAACACTTATTTT
This sequence comes from Oncorhynchus kisutch, assembly GCF_002021735.2. Classification (NCBI taxonomy): domain Eukaryota; kingdom Metazoa; phylum Chordata; class Actinopteri; order Salmoniformes; family Salmonidae; genus Oncorhynchus; species Oncorhynchus kisutch. The sequence goes on along the minus strand of NC_034190.2, from coordinate 8,250,082 downwards.
AACTTTATTTGGCTTCAAATAAATGAAACATGTTCAATTTGGTTTAAATAATGCAAAAACAAAGTGTTGGAGAAGTAAAAGTGCAATATGTGCCATGAAAAAAAGCTAACGTTTGAGTTCCTTGCTCAAACATGAGAACATATGAAAGTTGGTGGTTCCTTTTAACATGAGACTTCAATATTCCAAGGTTGTAGTTAATATAGTATTTATAGGACTCTCTCTCTATACCATCTGTATTTCATTAACCTTTGACTATTGGATGTTCTTATAGGAACTAGAGTATTGCCAGTGTAACAGTATAGCTTCCGTCCCTCTCCTCGCCCCTACCTGGGCTCGAACCAGGAACACATCAACAGCCGCCGCGGCCCTTGCAGAGCAAGGGAAACAACTACTCCAAGTCTCAGAGCAAGTGACGTTTTTCAGCAGCAGGGACTGGGAGACTAGTCAGGATCAAGGGAAAGATGAACAGAGTAAAGTACAGAGAGATCCTTGATGAAAACCTGCTCCAGAGCGCTCGGGACCTCAGACCGGGGTCAAGGTTCACTTTCCAACAGGACAACAACCCTAAGCACACAGCCAAGACAATGCAGTGTCTGAATGTCCTTGAGTGGCACAGCCAGAGGTCGGACTTGAACCCAATTGATCATCTCTGGAGAGACCAGAAAATAGCTGTGCAGCAACGCTCCCCATCCAAACTGACAGAGCTTGAGAGGATCTGCAGAGAAGAATTGGAGAAACTCCCCAAATACAGGTGTGCCAAGCTTGTAGTGTTATACCCAAGAAGACTCGATGCTGTAATCGCTGTCAAAGGTGTCTCAACAAAGTACTGAGTAAAGGGTCTGAAAGTAAATGTCATTTAAAACAATTAAACAAAAAAGTTGCTTTGTCATTATGGGCTATTGTGTGTACATTGAGGAGGAAAAAGTTAAATCATTTTTAGAATAAGGCTGTAACGTAAAATGTAGAAAAAGTCAAGGGGTCTGAATACTTTCCGAAAGCACTCCATCTCCAGTATCCCTGTCCCCTTCCCTCTATACATATCTACCTCCATCACTCCAGTTTCCCTGCAGATGCAAATATGGTATTGGAACTGACTTTAAATATGAGATAGATATATATATATATATCTAAGTATGCTTTCTTACTTTGTTGGGTTCATATCTTATTCCTCGTGTTATTTTTTTAAATCTAGTAATACATTGTTATTAATTATTGCATTATTGTGTTTTGAGTTTGCGATGAAGGCCTTTCACTGTACTTGTGACATTACACCTTGAAACTCACGTCTTCTCCAATGTGTTCTGAAGACAAGGAGAGAGAAAGGATGCAAGGAATTAAAGGGGGGGGGAACAAACGAGATTGATCCTTGACCTCCTCGCCCCCCCCCCCCCCCCTCCCTACGAGGCGGCAGCTGCTTCCCTGCATTTTGTCAGAACTTCATTCCCCAGTTTTTGCCAATGAATGTTGTCTCTCTCTCTCTCTCTCTCTCGCTCTGGGTGACTGACAGCCAAATACAATACAATACATTCAATTCAAGCGTCGTGTCCCAAACTATTCCCTTTGTAGTGCACTACTTTTGTGCTGGTCACTGTAGGAACTAGGGAGCCATTTGAAATGGTTTCTAACACCAAGTGAATTTCCGCTGAACCCACGACACCCGCTGAACCCATGACACCCGCTGAACAGTATTAAAACACTTGATTTTAGACCCCCCCCCCCCCCCCCCCCAAAAAAAAAAACGTCACCGCTAATTCTAATAAAGAAAATGTCTTTATTTTTTACGTATCATAGAGTGTGTCAACTTCGGTTTTCCACAATAAAAAGGCAATTCACTGTGACCTTTAGTCAGACGTGCTGTAAGCCAGCGTTGTTCTGACTGTGGTGCATCTCTAAACTCCCTGGGGTCAATTACAATGAGTTTGGTCCGAGTCCCAAATGGCACCCTAATCCCTTTATAGTGCACTACTTTTGCACATTTCCCAGTTACAGTAAAGCACTTGGTATCAAACATTGACTAGAGGATTTGTTTTTAAATAATTTTAACAATTGGTATATTTCCAGTTTAGCCAGACTGTCTGAAGAGTCACATGATCAGACTGAACGCCTGAAGGAATTGAAATCAAATTGGAATTTTGGGGGATAATATCGAATTGGGAATTGAATTCTTGGAATTTACCTAACATTGGATTTGACACTACTGTAGCTAGGTCCCCTCTAGTTCAACACTACTGTCTGTTAGCTGTACCATAGTTACTGTAACTAGGAAGAGGTTGAACCAGAACCAACAGACTGGGTTGAGTATTAGAATAGGGAGTGTAAAACTTCTAAGAATACCCCACCCAGTAGCTAACCCGTTGTCGAGTGGCAACGCTCCCTGCTGGTCACATTCCACGCCAGAGACTGGTTCAATCCCCACATCCACTCTTCCTACTGTTCTCTCATCACATTCCCCATCAGAGACTGGGTTCAAACCCCACATCCACTCTTCCTACTGTTCTCTCATCACATTCCCCACCAGAGACTGGGTGGATGTGAGAACAGTAGGAAGAGTGGATGTGGGGTTTGACCCACATCCACTCTTCCTACTGTTCTCACATTTGCCCGTCTCCACCTCTGTTTCCAACTGTAGTCTGTAGTGTAAAACACATACTTTTTTTAATATCCCAAAAGTGTATGAGTGTTTGTCACCTGGTCCTCAGTGAGGTGAAGCACAGTCTTTTTGTAGGAAATGACGTCAAAATCCACTGCCTTCCACACAGCGTGACCCAGCAGGCTGCCCACATTCCTCTTCTTGGTAATGACAATCAGGTACATCCCTGTGAAAAGGGGAAACCACAGTCAGTCAGCACAACATATAAAACATTAACGCGTGTTAGTTACAGGGGTAACATCCTGAAGGACAAGATAGGCGTTATGTCCAAATAATAATATAATAATCAACCCTTTCTCCCAAAGTGTGACCATGTTCAATTCCCTTCACGGATCTGCAAGTCACTCGGGCTCTAGTACTGTTGGTATTTGATGCTCCCTGACTGTCTAGCTTCCATGTCTTGTGATTATTAGCGAGAGAGATAATGAAGTCAATAGACTGATTGAATGTAGGTTTGTTATCATTTATACACCTTTTATTTTTTACTCAAACCTCCCACAGACTACATTTGACACCCTTTCTCTGTGAAGGAGTCCACACTTCAGGAGAAAGGAGATATTGTTGGGATGCACCGAGTGGTAGGCCTACATCCTGTGACAAGGACCAGTCCAGTGTTGGGTCAGGCTGTGGACCTACCTGCCACCAAGCGGACGGTCCCCATGATGCCACAGATGGGTCTGGTGTTGGCTGACGGAGGAACATCTTTCTTCCCTAAAGAAACAAGATGGAGGACAAACACTCTATAAATCACAATGGTCAACACACAGCCAGCTGCTGCACCGACCCCCACACACAGCCAGCTGCTGCACCGACCCCCACACACAGCCAGCTGCTGCACCGACCCCCACACACAGCCAGCTGCTGCACCGACCCCCACACACAGCCAGCTGCTGCACCGACCCCCACACACAGCCAGCTGCTGCACCGACCCCCACACACAGCCAGCTGCTGCACCGACCCACACACACAGCCAGCTGCTGCACCGATCCACACACAGCCAGCTGCTGCACCGACCCACACACAGGCAGCTGCTGCACCGATCCACACACAGGCAGCTGCTGCACCGATCCACACACAGCCAGCTGCTGCACCGATCCACACACAGCCAGCTGCTGCACCGACCCACACACAGCCAGCTGCTGCACCGACCCACACACAGCCAGCTGCTGCACCGACCCACACACAGCCAGCTGCTGCACAGACCCACACACAGCCAGCTCCTGCACCGACCCACACACAGCCAGCTCCTGCACCGACCCACACACAGCCAGCTCCTGCACCGACCCACACACAGCCAGCTCCTGCACCGACCCACACACAGCCAGCTCATGCACCGACCCACACACAGCCAGCTCATGCACCGACCCACACACAGCCAGCTCATGCACCGACCCACACACAGCCAGCTCATGCACCGATCCACACACAGCCAGCTCATGCACCGATCCACACACAGCCAGTTGACCTAGACCTAGATATTTTTTTCTGCACTCCACCTGGTGGTGGGCAGAAACTTTGCCAGCATTTTATGCAGATGTAGGTTTTAAAACCACATTAATTATTAACAACTTACTTCAGTTACTCCATCAGGAAGCTATAAAGCCTCTCTGGGAACCTACCCAAATTCATCCAATAACAAATGCTTGTTTTTGTTTCCCCCGTTACAAAACGTTTCGCAACGGTGTGCACAGAGTCTTACCAGTCAGGGTCATCTCATTGGACACCCTGTCAATGGCCAGGACTGCGTCGGCCCCATCATCACAGGCCTCAATGTAGAACTTCTCTGGGCTGGTGTGCCTGTGGGGGGGGGGGGGGGGGGGGCATAATGGAGAGGTTCAGGTATGTTGTAGAGTAGGGTAAAGTTTCCCTCAGATGCTGATCTTGTGTCACAGAGAACATCCAGTGACATGAAAAGCAAGTCAGGGAAAAGGCTATCTGCCACCTGAGATGCAGCACATCACAGCGGTGAGACAATAATCCTGGGGTTTATTACAGGCAGACAATAAAATGTAGATAAATGACAACTGTGCCGTTGTGGACTTGAGCAATGCACTTAACCACCCACAACGTCAGATCAACTGCACTGATAGGCTACGGTATAAAAACACATGTGTTCTGTCAGCCCCTCATCTGCAGAGTTACTGGGCCTGCAGGCTTTTGATCCACAGTCAGTTTATCAAGGTCCTGTTGAGCAGCTGATTTTTATTTTTACAATGTGGTGTGTTAGAGCAGGGCTGGAGTAAAAGCTTGCACCCCCCCAAGTACCTCTCCTGGACTCTCCAGGAGGAGGGTTGGCCACCCTTCAACACTACAATTGCCACCAAATACTTTTAAATGTCTTTATAAGATCAATTCACCCTACGCTATGAACCAGGGATTAAATGCGTAAAGTGGGCGAGTTAGATAACTTAGATGGTGATCTATTTGTAAGGTTAAAATAGTCCGTGCTCAAGTCAGGGATATATTGACAGCATATTAGTTAGGCTACTTGTCAAATTAGGCCATTCTAATTAGGCTATTCTGTTGTTGTTGTCAGAATTTCATGGCCAGTATAGAATAGAGTCCTAGCCAATTAGGAGCGCTTGAGAGACGGTTTTTCCCCTGGAGTATTAATCATCAGTATCTTCAACTGCACACCTGTATCAACTGTGTCAGCCAATCAGATCACATTCTATTGGTTGCATACACATTTTTTTATTTTTTTTATCGGTTGTTATTGAGGTCGTAGCGAAATGCGATTATGGCATGAGATTAATACACGCTAATAACTGAATACTGTAGTTAACTAGCGAGTTAGCCAATTCAATACATATTGTGTAAGTTGGATGGTTATCTAGTTAATCTTGTAGACTAGATCAGTACTTTACCTGTTGAGCAAAATGTCTCTTCTCTCTCTTTCACTTCTCTCCCCTCTCAATTCAATTGACATATCAAGTTAAAATGACTTACATTGTCAAAGTATACATATAACGAAAACAGTGGGACCAACAGCAAGTAAGTAATTATACCCCGATGGGCTGTGAGACCTGTCAAAGCAGGCCAACAATACACTCTCAATGGGCTGTGAGACCTGTCAAAGCAGGCCAACTATAAATATACTCCCAATGGGCTCTGCAGAGATTGGGAGGGAAGTGCATAACACATCACATCCTTAGAAAAACAGGTACAATTCTGATGGGAATAGCTTAATTGTCTGACAGTGTAATTTTTGGTATTTTCTTTGTCCATTGGGACAACTTAATCTATAATCTGCTTGTCCGGCAATACGTTTGATTTGCCCCGGGCAAGTGGACAAGCTTTACTACAGAGCCCGAGAGTGCTATTATACACTACTCTGGCCGAGCAGCTTCAGGTGAAGACAAAACGTCTGCCTGACTAAATACTTATTGTTTGACGCTTATGGTCGTCACAACATGTCAACAAATTCTCATGCCACAGGAAAGTCAGGGGACAACAGGAGATACTGCTGGCATAACAACAACACCATATTGTGTGTTTTCATTTGAATTACACCTACCGACTCTGGGTTGTTGTTCACCAATGGGTGACCCAAGAGGAGGATACGCATGCAGAGGTGGCAGTGGGCTAGCTGTTTTATTGTTAAGGAGGATCCTTCTGAAGTAAGGATTGGGCTCTAATAGGTGGGGAGCTCAAACTTCATCCCAATACACACACGTACATATATTTTAACCTTTATTTAACTTGGCAAACCCGTTAAGAACAAATTCTTATTTACCATGAAGTCCTACCCCGGCCAAACCCAGACGACACGGGGCCAATTGTGCGCCGCCCTATGGGACTACCAATCACTTAATGATCATGCTTTTTAATCAGCTTCTTGATATGACACAGCTGTCAGGTAGATGGATTATCTTGGCAAAGGAGAAATGCTCACTAACAGAGATGTAAACATATGTGACCAACATTTGAGAGGAAAAATAAGATTTGTCTGCATAAAACATTACTGCAAGTTTAATTTCATCTCATTAAACATAGGACCAACTCTTTACATGTTGCGTTTAGATTTTTGTTCAGTGTATAAACCCTCCAAACCAGACGCGATCTAGAAGCCCTCCAAACCAGACGCGATCTAGAAGCCCTCCAAACCAGACGCGATCTAGAAGCCCTCCAAACCAGACGCGATCTAGAAGCCCTCCAAACCAGACGCGATCTAGAAGCCCTCCAAACCAGACGCGATCTAGAAGCCCTCCAAACCAGACGCGATCTAGAAGCCCTCCAAACCAGACGTGATCTAGAAGCCCTCCAAACCAGACGCGATCTAGAAGCCCTCCAAACCAGACGCGATCTAGAAGCCCTCCAAACCAGACGCGATCTAGAAGCCCTCCAAACCAGACGCGATCTAGAAGCCCTCCAAACCAGACGCGATCTAGAAGCCCTCCAAACCAGACGCGATCTAGAAGCCCTCCAAACCAGACGTGATCTAGAAGCCCTCCAAACCAGACGTGATCTAGAAGCCCTCCAAACCAGACGTGATCTAGAAGCCCTCCAAACCAGACGTGATCTAGAAGCCCTCCAAACCAGACGTGATCTAGATGATGATGCAGCCTATATCTCTTTTTAAAATAACTCATTGTTTATTTTGCTTAACAAGCACTTTGAGATTCTGTCTAATGAAAAGCATCATAAAAAAAGTTGAATTATTATAATATATTGACTTCTTGCAGGACTCGATGTGAAGTTGTGACTAAAGTCAACAACCCCCCAAAAAATTAGATTAGACCATGTTCATGGCTCATGGGGTATTGTATTGGGACATAGGCTTGCTTATTGTCAACGAGCTACCGGCGCCATCTCTGATTCATCAGCAGTACTTTATGAGAGCCATTGTTATGTTAATACAGCAACTACAGACTTGCCCCTTCTACATGGTTTGAGAACATGACAACTCGGTCAGGTCGTCATAGTTACCCAATAGTTTGTGCAAAGCATCACACTCAGCTACAGTGGAGTATAAAAATTGAGCTTACAGGAGAAAATGTCAAGATAGAAAATGCAGAACTTGGGGCTGATAAAACCATAGGTCTGTTTGCCTACCCTGTAGTCTATGTACTGTACATCATGCAAGGACAGGTCTCGGATCAAATCGTTATCGTCTTCTGCTGATCCATAGGACTTAGCAGCAAACAAGCCAACCAGACAACTAAAATGTTTTTGCAACGAGACGAGCTAATTAGCTGCCTACTAAACTGAAATTGTCATGTGATTCAACTCTACCATTAAAATTGTGATGTAAAGGCACAAAGTAATTAAAAAGGGAGAGGTTCAATATGAAATAAACTTGGCAAAGGTCTTGGTAAGTGGAGCGTGCCAATATATTTTTGCATGAGGGTTCCTTGACTAGACTACTGATGCTACAGAAAATTCAAAAGGCTTTAAGGCACATTAGCAATGTTTTTGTTTACCGTTTCATACAAAGAACAAAAACATTTGAGGATGATACATTCATAAATCATAGCTATAAATCAATCGTAAAAAAGAAATGGATGACAATGGTGGTCATCTCAACACGTATTTTCCCCCCAAACCGCTATGACTGATTTGGGGCGCTGTCAGCTAAAAACAGTTGCCAATTCTCATCCAACATCGGGCAGCAGCCTGGTCTCATAGACTAGACGTAACTGCCTCGCCTGGTTCACCAACTACTTCTCTGATAGAGTTCAGTGTGTCAAATCGGAGGGCCTGTTGTCTGGACCTCTGGGAGTCTCTATGGGAGTGCCACAGGGTTCAATTCTCGGGCCGACTCTTTTCTCTGTATACATCAATGATATCGCTCTTGCTGCTGGTGATTCTCTGATCCATCTCTAGGCAGACGACATCATTTTGTATACTTCTGGCCCTTTGTTGACTAACCTCCAGACGAGCTTCAATGCCATACATTGTAATAATGACAATTACTTATTAAAATAAGAATGTGTTCTGACTTGCCTAGTTAAATAAAGGTATACAAATGTATAAATCGACACTCCAAAAACACAGATTTCCGATTGTTATGAACACTTGAAATCAGCCCGAATTAATCGGCCATTCCGATTAATCGGTCGACCTCTAGTTCCGACTTAGAATATGTGGACAACTACAAATACCTAGGTGTCTGGTTAGACTGTAAACTCTCCTTCCAGACTCACATTAAGCATCTCCAATCCTAAATTAAATCTATAATCGGCTTCCTATTTTGCAACAAAGCATCCCTCACTCATGCTGCCAAACATACCCTCGTAAAACTGACTATCCTACCGATTCTTGACTTTGGCGATGTCATTTCCAAAATAGCCTCCAACACTACTCAGCAAATTGGATGCAGCAAATTGGATCACAGTGCCATCCGTTTTGTCACCAAAGCCCCATATACTACCCACCACTGAGACCTGTACGCTCTGTTGGCTGGCTCTCGCTTCATATCCTTCACCAAAATCACTAGCTCCAGGTCATCTATACGTATTTTCTAGGTAACTCCCCACGTTATCTCAGCTCACTGGTCACCACAGCAGCACCCACCCGTAGCACGCACTCCAGCAGGTATATTTTACTGGTCACCCCCAAAGCCAACTCCTCCGTTGGCCGCCCTTCCCTTCCAGTTCTCTGCTACCAATGACTGGAACGAACTGCAAAAATCACTTATCTCCCTCACTAACTTTAAGCATCAGCTGTCAGAGCAGCTAACTGATCATTGCACCTGTACATAGCGCATCTGTAAATAGTCCACCCAACTACCTCATCCAAATACTGTATTTATTTATCTTGCTCCTTTGCACCCGTGTCTCAACATGCACATTCATCTTCTGCACATCAATCACTCCAGTGTTTAATTGCTAAATTATAATTACTTTGCTACTATGGCCTATTTATTGCCTTACCTCTTTACTCCATTTGCACAAACTGTATAAATACTTTTCTATTGCGTTATTGACTGTAGGTTTGTCTATCCCATGTGTAACCCTGTGTTGCACTACTTTGCTCTCTTGGCCAGGTCGCAGTTGTAAATGAGAACTTGTTCTCAACTGGTCTATCTGGTTAAATAAAGGTGAAAAAAAAAATAGGAAACGTAAATCCAGGCCACTCGAATTAGTATGATGTGTTACATTTGGTATAATAAGAAATGCTCTGAGAACAGGTTGGGGGCAGATACATATTTTATTTTTTTTACCTTTATTTATAATATTCACTTCTAATTCTGAAAATTGAAAGCATACCTGTGAGAAGGGTCACCCTGATAGTAAGTTGTAGGTTTTTATACAGTACCCAAGAACAATCTGAGTTAATTTGATCATTGAAGAAAGTGCTATTGGGAAAATACTGCAATGCGGGTTGGATTGAGTCCCTAATCTTCATTTCCAAGGTGATGATTGCACTTTTCTTCCTAACAGAATTACGCAATAAATTGCGAGTCCACATTTCAAAGATTTGTTTTGCGCCCAAACTTACACCGCAAATCGCAATATATGTCAAGAACTTGGTGCCTTACCACTGGGAGCCATCTGTCCTGAGCATGAACGTTTACTTCTGGTAGTGTGTTTTTGTAAGAAAGTGTTGGGATCAGTAACCACCCCCAAACATTTATATGTATGACTAACTCTCCCACCCACAACTTCTCACTTGAATTGCTTTTAACATTTGGAGAGATTGGGAAAGGGCTGAAATGGGGTTGAGAGTTACCCTTAAGCAAGCTAAGCGAGTTCTAGTTACTAGACTGCATTGCCAAACTAACGTTAGCTGTTGACTTAGCTAACATTCAGCCAGCTAGTTAGCTCATGACTACTCGACTTTTGACAATCATGACAAATGTCCATTGTACATCTCTGCAGCTGGAAACGTCGACTTGATATTGCTTATACTTGATTGGTGTCTTTTAACTACATTTCAAAATAAAGCACAATACTTACAAATTGAACCTCTCGTAGGCTATCGTCATCTTCACTTCTTATAGCGGTCTGAGCTGCTACTGCTGCTGCTGCTGTTGCTGCTTATTCTTCCTCTTCTTCTTCTTCTTCTTCTTCTTCATCATAATGGCGGTCCGGAAACAAACGTTAAAGAAGAATGCCGCCACCTATTGTGCTGGAGTGTGTGGTCAATCATGCTTTTTCAACATGAGCTCCACGTTTCTAAATCCTTCTTCCTCGATGAGATTTAACGGCGGTTGGCATCCAATAAATGTTGCATTACCACCACCTACTAGACTGGGGTGTAACTCAAATCACAATTTTATTTGTCACATGCAGCTCTCACCCTCTTCCTCTCTCTCTCTCTCTCTCTTAGACCTCCTCTGCCTCTCTTTTTCTCTCCATTCATCCTCTGTATTCCAAGTATACGTCTCCTTATGATAATACTGCACTTCTCCTGACATTCATCTTGTCTTGTCAAGGGACGCCATTCTAACCCTTCTGTCACAATCTCCGTCCAATCAGCAGGAACGCCTCGGGATGTAGCTGTCAACAGGTCCATCCCACTTATAAAGCAGCTTCTTCGTCTTGATGTTCTTCTTTATCAATATCTACCGTGGTGCTTTTCCATTTCAAACAAGCGCCGCTCTCTTTGTCCTGGATTCCTCCTGGCACACCAGCTACCTAGCTAGCATGTCTCATTTCTAAATCCTCTTACCTAACTCAGTAGAACCCTACTAACTTCTAAAAGACCCACTTCTAAAAAATCACTTCCAAACCTCACTAACCCCATCCAACCTCAATGGCCCTACACTTCAATCGTTCCCTCTCTTACAACAATATAATTTCTGTACTTACAATAACATAACAACACATGCTTCACCGTTTCATCGATCATACACTTCAGACACAATCCATTCCCTCTGCTTGCAAACCAGATGTAATGACGAGTTCCATGTACAATGTCCTAGGCACAATCGAACTAATCTGACCTTTGAATGTTGGTCCACTGACCTTTCTTTGGAGGGCATATGATGGCCCTTGTGCCCTTCTGCTCAGAGTACCATCTCTTCTGCCCCACATATATCAAAATAGCTCTGATCTTACATTTGGCCTCACCTTTATCCAGTGGAACATGAATATCAATTATATCTCTTTTTAAAGCACTTTCTGCTATCTGGTCTACAATTGAATTCCCTTCCACACCCGAATGGGCAGGGTCTAGGCCTGTGGCATTCATGGCATTTTGTCAGCCGGTGATTGTCAAGCAAATAACTGCCGGTCTCACTGTAATTGACTGTTAATTAACATAAACACATTCAGCATCTCCTGATTTCCACACACAGCCTACAACCCACTGATGCAGACCTTTGGAACATCTACATTTTAAAAAGTCTAATAAATCCACGTAGTATAGTCTGCACTGTCACAATAAATCCATTATTTATTTTAGACAGGTCTAAAGAAACATGATATGAAGAAAATGTTGTCTATTTCAGAAGAACAGAATAGCATACTCCGAGTTGTCCTTATGTTAGGTCCTGATGTGGCTATGCCATGTGGCTGTGTGCTACACTAATTCATTTAGCAGACAAGATTTGAGTAGAATTCCGTGGCATTATTTCATAGTCTGAAGAATCCAATTGAACAAAGCTGAATAAAATAGAAAGGATATTTTCTCCAAACGATTTGAGGGAGTGAACACATGCGGCTATTCTGTGTTGAGGGGTTAACAAAGAAACTGGTTCTCCTATATGCTTCATTTAGAGCTTGTTTGTGTAACTTTAGTTGTGATACTAATGTTGCGGCTATTTGTTTTGATTTTTAATACATTCTATGGCTGCATGATGCCAAAACCAAGCCATGAGGTCGAAGGAATTGTCCGTAGAGCTCTGAGAGAGGATTGTGTCGAGGCACAGATCTGGGTAAAAGGTACCAAAAAATGTCTGCAGAATTGAAGGTCCCCAAGAACACGGTGGCCTCCATCATTCTTAAATGGAAGAAGTTTGAAACCAGATAGACTCTTACTAGAGCCTGCCGCACAGCCAAACTGAGCAATCGGGGGAGAAGGGCCTTGGTCAGGGAGGTGACCACTCTGACAGAGCTCCAGAGTTCCTCTGTGGAGATGGGAGAACAACCATCTCTGCAGCACTCCACCAATCAGACCTTTATGGTAGAGTGGCCAGACGCAAGCCTCTCCTCAGTAAAAGGCACATGACAGCCGGCTTGGAGTTTGCCAAAAGGCACCTAAAGGACTCAGGCCATGACAAACAAGATACTCTGGTCTGATGAAACCAAGATGGCCTGAATGCCACGCTTCACGTCTAGAGGAAACCTGACAACATCTGTACGGCGAAGAATGGTGGTGGCAGCATCATGCTGTGGGGGTGTTTTTCAGTGGCAGGGACTGGGAGACTAGTCAGGATCGAGGGCAAGATGAACGGAGCAAAGTACAGAGAGATAGTTGATGAAAACCTGCTCCAGAGCACTCAGGACAACGACCCTAAGCACACAGCCAAGACAACGCAGGAGTGGCTTCGGAACAAGTCTCTGAATGTCCTTGAGAAATGTAATGGTCGAAGTCTACAATGGTTAAACCACATCAATTTGATTGGGTGGGCCTGTCATGGCCTGGCTCCCCATTGGGTGGGCCTGTCAGGGCCTGGCTCCCCATTGGGTGGGCCTCTGTCCACCCAGGCCCATCCATGTCTACGCCCCTGATGCAAACTGAGCATGATGACAATTGCTGCATCACAAATAGCCTACTAATCAACACTTCGAACTAAACTTTTTCAATAGCAAGTTTGCATTTACTGGTATATCATAAGTTGGAACGCCTTCCCTACCCTACATGCTACCGATGCCATTCTTCTGTGAGCTGCTCCATGCCAAAACCAGTTCAACCACTGAAGACTTATAGGTTCACCACTGAAGACTTATAGGTTCACCACTGAAGACCTACAGGTTCACCACTGAAGACCTACAGGTTCACCACTGAAGACCTACAGGTTCACCACTGAAGACCTACAGGTTCACCACTGAAGACTTATATGTTCACCACTGAAGACCTACAGGTTCACCACTGAAGACCTACAGGTTCACCACTGAAGACCTACAGGTTCACCACTGAAGACCTACAGGTTCAACCACTGAAGACCTACAGGTTCACCACTGAAGACCTACAGGTTCACCACTGAAGACCTACAGGTTCAACCACTGAAGACTTATATGTTCACCACTGAAGGCCTACAAGTTCACCACTGAAGACTTATAGGTTCACCACTGAAGACGTATATCTTCACCACTGAAGACTTATATGTTCACCACTGAAGACTTATATGTTCACCACTGAAGGCCTATAGGTTCACCATTGAAGGCCTATAGGTTCACCACAGAAGGCCTATAGGTTCACCACTGAAGGCCTATAGGTTCACCACTGAAGGCCTATAGGTTCACCATTGAAGGCCTGTAGGTTCACCACTGAAGGCCTATAGGTTCGTCATTGAAGACTTATAGGTTCACCACTGAAGGCCTATAGGTTCGTCATTGAAGGCCTATAGGTTCACCACTGAAGGCCTATAGGTTCACCACAGAAGGCCTATAGGTTTGTCACTGAAGGCCTATAGGTTCAACACTGAAGGCCTATAGGTTCACCACAGAAGGCCTATAGGTTTGTCACTGAAGGCCTATAGGTTCACCGCTGAAGACCTATAGGTTCACCACTGAAGGCCTATAGGTTTGTCACTGCGCAAACATGTCTACAATAGATGTAAAGGCTGTTAAGATATTCATGTTTCCAGAAAGGAGTGTATGTGGCCTGGCGAAGTGGTTTTATGCGTTGAATGACTGGAAGCTGATAATTATGATCATTTTTTTTACTCTGCTGGTTTTGGGAATAAATTACGAGTCGTCAATGTCCAAGACCGAGTACAAATGTATTCGAAACTCTATACGTGGTCTCGAGACCACAACACTGACTGATACATAATGTATTTTGCAGGAAAATGGTATACTGCAGCAGTCATGTCTTCGGTCACATTGACGTGGGTCGAACAAATACAACCTAATGATTGGTTGACAATAGATCCTCCCACAATGCTGGGGATGATTGGTTGACAATAGAACCTCCCACAATGCTGGGGATGATTGGTTGACAATAGAACCTCCCACAATGCAGGGGATGATTGGTTGACAATAGAACCTCCCACAATGCAGGGGATGATTGGTTGACAATAGAACCTCCCACAATGCAGGGGATTGGCTGCAGGATTCAGTTTTTTGAAGAGCAACTGTAGAAACTTTGCAGTCAAAACTTCATGACCTTTGATGACATTGTAGGTACAAATTAGGACCATTTTTTTAATCCCCCATAATGCAACACACTTTGAAAGGCGTGAATGATAGCTTGGGAAAAATCCCAAAATTTAAAAGACACACCCGATCCCCTCAGCCCTCAAATTAAGTGGACACCTCTGATGACGTCTGACGAGTATACACTTGCAGGGCAAGGGAGGAAGGGATTGTATGCATGTAAGAAAACTGTGGCAAGTCATCAGTAGGTTTATAATTGAACACATTTATGAAGATTTTACACTATTGTGGAGAGATGTACTGTTTGGATTCTTTACATACAATAGAAATAAGCGGAATCATTTTTATGTAATTAATTTCATTATTCTTTTGGCCAAATTTCATATACACAAATGTAAATTTACAAACAGAAAACCACATTTTCGTACCCTACAAAAATAAATTGAATTGTATTTTAAGACGGTTAAATGCTCTACTAACAAAAAAGCTGTTAGAATTGTAAATATATGCATGTCCCTTAAGGTCCTTGTGTAATTGTAATGTGATATTGTACCCCCTAGCGCGATTGTCTATGGTTTGTAATCTATGTATGCTTGTGTTCCCTCATGTGCTTTATGTATTGATTAGTTGTTAATAAAAAAATAAAAAATTATAATATATATATTTTTTTAAGGGAGGAAGGGATGATTTTTACCTGGAAAATTCAGGAAATTCGTCACTCGTTCATCCCGTGATGATTGTGTTTTTAGACACCGGTAGCTGGTGGTGGCGTTATATCCGCTACAGTCAATTATGAGTGCATTTCTACTTATATTAAATTGATCAATTATTAATATGCGCTTACTGTATGATAGCTAGCAAATTAACGTTAGCCTGCCTAGCTGGAACTTCTGAAAGAAGATGTTATATTTCCAAAAGATAACCAAACAAAAGCATATTTCTTTTTTTTCGAGATGTGTTTGTGCCGTCGTGTGCGTTAGTAGCACAATTTCTAACTTATTTGTATTCGTTTTCACTTCTCCATGAATGTTAAGTTTTCGCCTACTTTTCTTAGTGGACGTACAATCATCGCTTATTGAATTATGGGGCGTTTCAGGCCTCGGAGTGAACATAATTGTACACTCGCAAAGCTGACTAAAAACGATGGCTGAGGGGCTTACGTTGCAAACTTCCCGAGATAGGCTAATAATTTGGACCGCCCCCCAAGATGGCCCCAAGGGCATAAAGCGAGGGTAAGTGCGCGAGGGCGTGTCTTTTTAAATGTTTGCATCCGAAAGTAAATATGTTTTTGTTTATCTTTTGGAAATTGTAGAAATAAAACATTTTCCTTGTACAGAAGTTCCAGCTAGGTAGGCTAACATTAGCTAGCTAATTAATTTACTAGCTATCAAACAGTAGGCATTAATCATGTTATATATTTAATATAAGTAGACATGCAATCATAATTGACTGAAGCGCATATAAAACCACCACAAGCTACCGGTGGCTGAAAACACAATCATCACGGGATGAACGAGTGGCCAATTTCCGGCCCAGCGGCTGTCCACTTAAAAATCATTCCTTCCTCGCCCTTTAAATTTATACTCGTCAGACATATGATACTTCATCAGAAGTGTCCACTTAATTTGAGGGCGGAGGGTATAGGGTGTGTCTTTGTAGTGTTTGGACTGTAAACTAGTGCCCATAATGAGTATGAGGTTGAGACATCTAGGAAAAATTGTCTATTTTTTCCCTTTTTTTTTCTGTCACGTTGTAAATATTTACCCCAAAACAAACCTGGAAATATAGACAATACAATATTGTGTATATAAACATCAGTATGGGATATGTATGAAAATATAAAAACAGGCATTATATATGCTAGCCATAAAGTTGTAAGGACCCAGCCGTATAAATTGAACGCACCCTCGTTCCTGAGGCCTTTCTCCCGTCAATACGCTCGCGTGAGCAGGTGAAAAAGATGAGCGCAAAATGAAGAACGGCATTAAATGTTTTTATGTCACGAAAAGTACAACCCAGATGGGCTGGCAATACGTGTTGTATGTAAAGTCAGCGAATGTGGTTGAGAGGTTGCCCAAGTCACAAGAAGTTTGCAAGGTAAGTTTAGCAACTACTTAGCTACCTAGCAGAAACACCACGTGCGCATGCGGTGCCGACTTGTCTATATCTATCTATATATATATATATATATATTTGTTTGTAGCTTGCATAAATCATACCAGGACAATGCAGTGTATAGATGCACATTGCTGCATGTATGGTGCTGGTACACATTCAACTGATTTGGAATTACATTAATATAACCCCCCTCTTCTCTTCCAGACTGCAGCAGCCAACATTGAAATGCATAAAACTAGGATCAGTCTAGGCTCGGTATTCAAGGTGAGATTGTTAGCTAGTACTGAAAGAATGACGTGCTTGGAGACGGGAGTGTTAATGATGATTCACTAGACTAGAGTCTCTGATTTACAGTGATGTTCTTTCACAGTGCACTGACACACACTGTCCCCAATAATGTTTAACGTTACCCATTCCTTTCATTTTTATAGAAAACGAAACCAATGTAACACGTTGGGGCTCTCTTTTTCAGGAAAATGGAGGGCAGTTCCAAACAGGCTCTAGCACTTGGTGAGTTCTTGTGGCATCCGGAGGGAGACAAAAAATGGGGTCTTGGGAAGTTGGCTCCATTAGGTCAGTGGTTCCCAACCAGGGATACTAGACCCATCCACAGGCTGTACTTCAGAACTCGTGAGACCATAGACTTAGTGGGGGGGGGGGGGGGGGGTACTCTAGTTAGAGCAGAGCTCAGTTGGGACAGTGACTAGACGTTTGACCCTCTGCATTAGGTGGTCATCAGTATGACTAACAATCAACTGTTGTATTGGTTAAACATGATGATTCTGAGAATGGTTTCGCAAACTACGCTGACATTTTGTGATGTCATGTTTCTCTTGGCTATCTGATTTAACCATTGTTCACACTGGACACATTTTTAAGTTGGACTGTTACATTGTTATACAAAAGGTAATGTTAACTCTTTATCCATCTCAAACACAGCGTGCTCCAGAAGAGGCTTGCTTCCAACGTTCTGCCCTGTGTGAAGAAGAGATGGCAAAACTCCTGTAAGTATTCAGATAAGTGAGGGTAGAAGAGGAATACAAAGCCGTCATGGAAGTTAGTTCCATCAGTGTGCAATTAATGATGATTTCCTAGACTAGAGTCTCTGAATACAACATGAAGTTAACTTCACAGTGCACTGAAAATGCATGCTGGGTATCCTACCATTTAGGAAGTTGGAAGTTCCTATGGATTCTAAATGCTTTTCATTACTTTGTAGACTGAGAATGATGGATGGACGATGGGTGCATTCTGTTACAAGACTAAAACTCTTTGATGTCAAATGATACTTGGTAAGCTTAAGTAATTTTCAAATATTTATGACTGAATGCATCAGCGTAGGTGTGGCTGTGAAGCAGCAATGTGATTAGTATCTTCAGTGTCTATGATGATTGCGATTTCGGTTCCTGAATTTAAACTGATGCTTTCTCGCAGCGCACTGAGACAATGACATGAGATGTGACGAGTTAGCGAGTCAAGTTACTTGTATGTTTTTATTCCAGTTCTCATATTGAGACCATCACTAATTTAAAAGGGTGGGTTTTGGTCTCTTTCAGGGTAATGGACAAAATGGCGTCCAAAGTGGTGTGCATCTAAAACTGCATCCGTTGCTGGTGAGTTCTGACATCTCTGGAGTTCCCAGCCATTTACTTTATTAGCCAGCTGGTTACTTGTATTGAAAACGAGATTTGTACATTGCGGCATTATGTCAATATGGTGCTGAGCGATTTAACTGTAATGTCAGTAGTTTTTTTTAACTAGTTGATTGGTGTCTTGTTTAATTGCACTTGTGTTTTTTTGCTCTGCTCAATGCTTACATTACGCTGCAGTTTCTCTAGAGATGCATCAGATCAATCCGTACTGTGCGATGTAGCTGGCCAACGTTCTACACAGTTTAGTGCAGAGAACATGCTAATAACTACAATGATCATAACCCATTGCAGTTATTTGTCTGGTCTTATTTGTATTTTTTTTTTTTTTTTTACACCTGCTTACGTAAGAGACAAGAATGTGTGATGGGGGGGGGGGGGGCACAGTGCGAAATTGGTATTCTGCAGTCAAGTATGCTTTTACTTTGAAACAACAACTACTAAAATAGGACGTACCCGACCGCATGGACTACCGCTCTGTAGAGATGAGATGACTTGGACTCTAAATAGTGGTCCTCAAATAATAGACATGTGATATACAACAGCTGGGGGGAAAAAATGGTATTAAAGTGATGTGAATAACTGATGGTTAGTAAATGATAAGCAGTCATTACCATCATGGGGCTTTGGTTTTATTCTGGTTACAACATTCAGCCCAGGTGACGTGTAGTTCGTTGAAGGATTTTTTTAAAGGACATCCTGAAGAAGCACTTAACCGCTCTGCACTAGGAATGGATGACGTTTCCAAGTCTGGCTGGCTCCCAGCTCTGTTGCATTCTAGGTGGTTGTCGGTATGACTTAATGATCAACCATTACATTGGTTAAACGTGATGATTCTCTGAGAATGGTTTCGCAAACTACGCTGACATTTTGTGATGTCATGTTTCTCTTGGCTATCTGATTTAACCATTGTTCACACTGGACGCATTTTTAAGTTGGACTGTTACATTGTTATACAAAAGGTAATGTTAACTCTTTATCCATCTCAAACACAGCGTGCTCCAGAAGAGGCTTGCTTCCAACGTTCTGCCCTGTGTGAAGAAGAGATGGCAAAACTCCTGTAGGTATTCAGATAATAGAGGGTAGAAGAGTAATACAAAGCCGTCATGGAAGTTTGTTCCATCAGTGTGCATTAATGATGATTTCCTAGACTAGAGTCTCTGAATACAACATGAAGTTAACTTCACAGTGCACTGAAAATGCATGCTGGGTATCCTACCATTTAGGAAGTTGGAAGTTCCTATGGATTCTAAATGCTTTTCATTACTTTGTAGACTGAGAATGATGGATACATTCTGTCGCAGGACTCCAATCCATTGATGACCAAAGTTATACTTGGTAAGAACGAAAGTGTTATTCATGACAATATGCGTCAGATTACAAGTGGCTGTGATGCGATAATGCCATTAGTATCGTCAGTGTCTATGATGATTGCGATTTCGGTTCCTGAATTAAACTGATGCTTTCTCGCAGCGCACTGAGACAATGACCTGAAATGTCGAGAGTAAATTAATTGAGTTGTCTTGAAGATATATTCCTGTTCTCATATTGTGAATGTCACATTCAAGATGTCAATTGGTTTGTCTTTCAGGATAATGGACAAGATGACGTCCCAGTGCTGTGCATCTGAAACTGCATCCGTTGATGGTGAGTTCAGACATCTCTGGACAGGAGAATAGTTCCCAGGCACTTGCTTTATGGTTGCTAGCTGGTTATTTGTGTTGAGAAATTCAGTTTGTCAGACAGAAATTTGTCAGGATGGTGTCGGATGACATTACCATGACTACTGGCTCAGTTGCATTCCAGGTGGTCATCAGTATGACTAACAATCAACTGTTGTATTGGTTAAACATGATGATTCTGAGAATGGTTTCGCAATCTATGCTGACATTTGTGATGTCATGTTTCTCTTGGCTATCTGATTTAACTGCTGTTCACCCTAGACATTCAAGTTGGATTGTTACATATTTATACATATTGTCATGTGTTAACTATTTCCGTCTCTAACACAGCGTGTTCAGTCTCCCAGAGAAACTTGCCTCTAGTGTCCTGCCCTGAGGGAAGAAGATATGGCTGGATCCCAATGAGATTGCGAACTCCTGTAAGTATTCAGATAATAGAGGGTAGAAGAGGAATACAAAGCCGTCATGGAAGTTAGTTCCATCAGTGTGCAATTAATGATGATTTCCTAGACTAGAGTCTCTGAATACAACATGAAGTTAACTTCACAGTGCACTGAAAATGCATACTGCGTTGTCCTAACATGCACGAATTCAAAGTTTCTATTGATTCTAAATGCTTTTCATTACTTTGTAGACAAAGTGGGATGGAAGATGGATACATTCTGTTGCAAGGCTCCAACCCCCTTGATATTTGGTGAGCATTAAAGTAAATCTCCTTTGAGGTTTAGTGGCTCCATGCCTCGGGAGAACCATTAGCTGTGAAGCAATAATTCCCTAAGCTGTAGATAAATATATTTATCAAAGTACTTCTTCTTTTTTTTTGGCTTGTCAGTGATGTTTACCACAGTAACGTATTTGAGTTTAACGACCATGAGAATACTTTACATGCACTACCATCTGAGACATAAAGCAACCTCCTTGAATCATCTGAACCCCAGGTTGTGGCAATTGTCTTGATTTGGATACGTTTCTTACCTTCCAGGTCCAGCTTGGCTGGTGCCAATCTACTTGGCGGTCTTGCTGCTGTTGTGGCAATGCAAGTTCGACTGGGTGAGTGAAGGCCTTTTAAAAAAAATGTGATATATATATATATATTTTTTTTTCTTCCATTAATACCAATCTTGTGACTGATCAAGGAGTACATAATCACTTGAGGTGTTACATTTTTATTAGGGCTGTTGGACAATTTGAATTATTAACGGAATGGTTTTCTTTAGAATCTTCGTTAAAAGCAGTGCATTGAGTTGAAATCAAAGTATTTTCTATTTTATTTAACCTTTATTTAACCAGGCATGTCAGTTAAGAACAAATTCTTATTGGCCTAGGAACAGTGGTGGGTTAACTGCCTGTTCAGGGGCAGAACGACATATTTGTACCTTTTGTACAACCTTCTGTATCTTTGTACTCAAAGATTACAGTTGTCATTGATATACTAGAGTCCCTGATTTCCTATGAGTCTCTTTCACAGTGCACTGACACAGATTTTAATTTGTCATAAATTGTTCATATGCTACGTGATTGTAACGTTGTGAAAATGTTTCTTAGGACTTGAGGATGGTGCCGACGCTTGTTGAAGAGCTTCCGTCATGAAAAGAGCTGCTCCGCCAGGAGGCATTTCATTGTGTAGACTGTATCCATGGCTGTATTTTGTGCCAATGGCAAATTAACTTTGATTTGATCTCCCAAAGTCACCAAGAGTCAAGTCATGTAGGGGGTGTTCCTCTTGGTGTTGTCCTTGGACTCCCTTCTACTACAGTTTCCCCCCAAGTAAAGTACTTTGACAACTGCTGATGTAAAAAATGTTTTTGATAATGAACTTTTAAATTGCCACCAATAAAAAGTAATCTGATTGCAGCATTTGAATAAAGAATGAATGGTCATCCTTGCACTATTTTGTGAGGGCATGGTTGTGTGTTGCACTTACAATAAGTATATAAGTATAAGTATATTTTACCAACAAGAAGGGGGGGAAATCAGGGGTTACATGTACAAAGGAATACATACAGAGATTTCCACCCTCAGTCCCCATCTGCTTACATCCCGTTTCCTTCATATGTGGGAGCTGCAGTTAAGTGTCTGGGGCGAAGTTACTGAACTTGTTTTGGCCTGCATGGAATCGCATGCTTTGCGTTTCATAGTGATCGTTGCTTGAATCTCACTTGATTAGTGCTGGCAGGCAGCAATGCTGTGACTCATTTTTGTTGTAGCAATCACCTACGTTTAAACGAGTCGATACAGTTCCTATTTGATGTTATAACATACTTAACAGCGAGAATGAACGGTACTAGGCAAGTAACAAATGTGCTCTCTGAAGTGACTTATGAATATGCAACCCGTTTTAAATTTTAATTCAAAGGTTGCTTTCTAAGTAGTTGAGGTCAACGTCTGTTTGAGCGTTTCACTTAAAGACACTGCAGCTATATAGAACATGTGTATTAGGTTCCTACCAGCTTTAAGGAATAGCCCTTACTAGGTTGGTTTTCACACAAGGTATTTAAAGAATAGCCCTTACTATAGACTGATTTTCACACCAGGTACAGTAGACACCATTATTTAAGCAGAGGATATAATGTGCTCGGACTAAACCATATTGAAACATGAGCAATCAACTTGGCCCGTGTCTTTTGTTCCTGTCATCTCGGAAGTACGTAAACTGTTTCCTGTTTCAGGTGCGTTCTATTGTAACTAGCTAGGTTTGCACATATCCAGTATGCGACTTTTCCCCGTTTCGACATTAAAGGTTTCCTAGGCACTTAGCTAATGTCATATGAACACCTGTAAACTATCCCAGTCGATTTGTTGGATGCTTCCACGACGTTAAGATACACATTTGAATTGTCAAGCGAACGAAAGCATTTTATACGTGGTGGTGTTTGCTAACTAGGCTAGCCTCAAACTGTCTAAAAGAGACCAAGGTGAGTGTCGCTTTTTCAACTCACGACTTGGTTTGTGACAACTGAATAACTTGATTTAACAAGACTAGTTGTCAAACTTTTGCCATAATATTTTTGTGTGTGTGTGTGCAAACATTACTCTATACCAGGCTAATGTCAGAAAAAGTAGCTAGTTATAGTAGTTAATTGGTTAGCGGTGAATTTGTGAACTAATTTAGCTAACTAATTATCTTATAACTTAAAATTTATCGACTCATATTGTAATGTTTCCCCTCCCCAGACCAAGAAGTGGAAAAGAGACTACACACAGTTAAATTTGAAGATGAAATATATGTTCTGCTTTTTGTTAGGCTGAGGAACTCCAGAAAAACATTCATTGTCAAGAGTTGGAATATTTTACTTGTTGCATTCCTCGACTAAACAATAGTCTTTACCCTGCAATTTTAGCTGGCCATGTACTTTTAGAAAGAACCGTAACATATTATACATACTTGGCCAAGTATATTTCTGTAGACTAGGCCTACTAAACTAGCCATTAGCTAATGTCCGTAATTCGTCCGGATATTAGGGATTCTAAACTATTTCTATCACTTCAAAACCAAAGGTAATATTTTGGTATGGTTTATTTGTTTGACGTTAGTGTTATAAGAGTAAAATTAGGTGAAGAAAGGTGAAAGTCTTGGGGACGACATGCTAGTGAGTACCCTCATTGGAATTTTCTCTTGGGCGTTGGTGGTTGGTTTCGATTTAACGCCATCAGGTTTGTCATGTGACTCGTCCTGTGGTTCACACTTTCCCTCTTATCATTCCCAGTGATCTCACGGCAAGGAGAGTTAATTTGACTTATCTAATGTAACAAAACCTCCTACAAAGTCTTAAAACGGAAATAAATAATATAAAGTTAAACCCATTATTGCGTTCTCAATAACTCATTGCAGTCTCTACGTCCTTTAGTCCTTCTAAAATCCAGACATAATTAAGGGCGCCAAACTAAGGGAACTGACATGACAGCTGTAGTAGGAAGAGTTTGGGGGTGGGTGCGTCCAGTTATCTCCTACCGGCCCTGGGGCAGCAAAGCAGGACCTGACAAAACCATGAGGGACAAGCCAGTGGCTGAAGAGCAGCAGACGAGAGGCAGCTGGGGCTTCTTGGGGGGGTTAACAACCTGGGTTTGGGGAGCCGGACAGAAAAGACAAACAAGTGAACAAACAACATTGATCGAAGAGTACTGGGAAGCAAGTGAGGAGAAAATCCAGTCCAGGGAAGTTGAAGAGCTGGGTGCGGGAAAGCAGGAGGCTGAGGGGAAAGCAGAACATGGTGACTCCAGATGGTGGAATAAGATTCTGCCACCCTCACACTTATTCTGGCCGAGAACAGCTGAACCTGGTGGGCTAAGTCAGAGGAAATGTGTCGGTGCAGGATGGGACTCTGACAAAGATGGGGAGTATTCTGACTATGGAACCCCTCCACCGTCTCCCACACCTAGCTCCTCATCAGCCTTCCGGTTCTTTGCACTCGCCTGGAATGGGGTGATAGTTCCGGAACACTATGAGATCTGCTTCAACCTCCTTCGCCACCTGTTTGACCTGTTGGTGGTGGGCTTCCTGTGGATTGTGTCCCCCCCTACCAAGTTGGTCCTGGAGGTTCTAGGGGTCCAAGGAGGACTGAAGTTGTGGCTTCATGGAATGGCCATGTTTTCTGTTTCCACTGTTGGAATGGCGGGACTGCTTTGGTTGGTCCAAGAGTATCTTCTACAGTTTGCTCTGTTGTATGGCATCGTGCAAGCACTGGTCATCTCTGTCAGCATCCAGCAGAGTGTGATCCTAGGAGAGGGGGATGAGGAGTATGAAAAGGAGGTGGAGGACGTGGAAGTGAGAGACGATGAGGAAGTTACAGAGATGTACTTGACTACAAAGGAAAGATGATCCTTGAATGAAAGTTTGTTTTGGTAAGTTCTGTCAGTCTCTTCTCCCTCTTTCTCTCTGTTGGATTTTCTGGTCTCTCTCACTGTCCTGATGTACACTGTTTTCCTGACTGTACTACAGCCTAAATGTACCTGGCATGTACAAGGACTCCACTCCTAACCTCATGATTGTATTTGTCTTTTGTTGTTCATCACTCATTATATACCTGTTTGTTGTAGTTCATATTAAGCAAGGGAGAAAAACGCTCATGCTTATACACTGAACTAAAATATAAACACAACATGTAAAGTGTTGGTCCCATGTTTCATGAGATGAAATAAAAGATCCCAGAAATGTTGCATATGCACAAATTTACTATTTCTCATATTTTGTGTACAGATTTGTTTACATCCCTGTTAGTGAGCCTTTCTCTTTTGCCAAGATAATCCACCTGACAGACAAGAAGCTGATTAAACAGCATGATCATTACACAGGTCCACCTTGTGCTGGGGACAATAAAAGGCCACTCTAAAATGTGCTGTTTTGTAGCACAACACAATGCCACGGATGTCAAATTTTCAGGGAGCATGCAATTGGCATGCTGACTGCAGGAATGTCCATCAGAGCTGTTGCCACAGAATTTAATGTTAATTTCTCTACCATAAGCTGCCTCCAACATCGTTTTAGAGAATTTGGTAGTATGTCCAACCAGCCTCACAACTGCAGACCAGGACCTCCACATCTGGCTTCTTCACCTGCAGGATTGTCGGGGGGGGGGGGGGGTTCTGTCTTTATTAAAGCCCTTTTGTGGGGAAAAACTCATTGTGATTGGCTGGCCACGCCCCTTCCCAGTCATGTGAAATCCATAGATTTGGGCTTTAGACATTTATTTCAATTGACTGGTTTCCTTATATCAGCTGTAATTCAGCAACATCTTTGAAATTGTTGCATTTATATTTTTGTTCAGTATAGAACAGTGATGTAGTTTCATGAGTTTATATTATTGTGGTTTTCATGGTTATTCAACTGTACAGACTATGCAGACTGTTCTTGTCTAGGTTGGCAATGTTCCCACTGCCACAAACACCTCTGCTTGGAGCTATTTTAATCTACAGCCAACCACAAACTGCTCTGCTTGGAGCTATTTTAATCTTGAAACCAGAGGGAAAAAGAACTGACATTCTCCAAGTGGTGTGAAACCAGCTTGAAATAATGAGAAATCAAAGGCTTTTTTTTTTTTGGAATGCATATCATTACAGTTTACATAGAGAGAGCAGTATGATGTATGAAGAAAGGATGGGATTTTATTTGCCTGAAGGGGTGCTGCAATAACAGCCACAAGCAGCAACAGCAGGCCAAAATAACAGCAGCAACAGCAGGCCAAAATAACAGCAGCAACAGGCCCACTGGTTTTTGTCCTGCTGTTGTCATCCTGACTTTCCCATGTGATTTTTGTCATGGTTAACTTGAGGCTATTTAAAGCATTTAAACCACAAACTGTTTACTGATTAGCTTTTTTTTTTTCCACAGACAATCATCTGACATGGAGGGAAGAGGGATGTTTCGAAAGCCTGACATGCAGGGATTGAGGGAAGTTGTTTCGAGAGCCTACCAATGCAAAGACGAAGACGCATGAAAAGAGCTGAGCCCAGCTGATACTGCAATGAGGAACGGCAGAGGCTGGAGAACTTTAGGCTAACACTTCACTACTGTGATATTCAGTGGTGCTGAAGCAAAGCACATCCACTACAATCTTGGTCGTCTAGGGCCCAGTGATACCACTGTTGTCGTCTAGGGCCCAGTGATACCACTGTTGTCGTCTAGGGCCCAGTGATACCACTGTTGTCGTCTAGGGCCCAGTGACACCACCGTTGTCGTCTAGGCCCAGTGATACCACCGTTGTCGTCTTGGGCCCAGTGATACCACTTGTCGTCTTAGCACAGTTCTATTGTTACAGAATCCTGTTTCCCTCTAGTTAGACTTCTTTTACATTCATTTTGTTTTGTTCAGACAAACTTTTGAATATCTACTTGACAGATACCAGCACCTTTTTTTTTTCTTCAAGTTTCTTTCAAATCTTATTCCAAGCAGATTGTGTTGTTAGTTTTGGGACATAAGGTTTATTCGCCTTGTATTTAATTTCCTGTGCCTTAATATTTAATAGTATGCCTTATTATATTATCCCTGTCTTTCTCCATCATAATCAGTGTTAATTGCATTGTATGTAAACTACACATTGAACATGTATTGATCTGTTTTGTCACACGTATGTTCCTGTTTGAAAGGTACGCTATAGTCTTAGAAACACAACCGTTTAAAAATATATATATTTATCTTTATAATTGACCTTACAATTGTCCAGTAGTAAGTTTTGCACAATCACATACAAACCAACAGTGATGCTCAGGAACACTAATTCTACCTGCAAGATTTTTGTCTCGGCATGTCACAATCTGTAGTAGGCGTGTGTAAGAAGAGGATTCTAACCAGTGGAGTCTGGTGGGAGGAGCTGTAGGAGGGCGGGCTCATTGAAACGGAATAAATGAAACATATAGAAACCACGTTTGACTCCATTCCACAATTCCATTTCAGCCATTACAATGAGCCCGTTCTCCTAGAGCTCCTCCCACTGGTTCTCACCCACAATGCCTTTGTATTCTAAAAGCTTTGAAGAACATTTCTAGTTTCTACAATGGCCTTTCCCAGATATTTTTGTATTTGTAGCATAACATACAGCTATCACATCTTCAGTGATGCAGAAAGTTATATGATATATATATACTCATTGTGTGCTGATAATGGGACCTGTAAACAGTGATACCACATCGGTGATTCCTCTCTGCCTTTTATCTCTCGTGTTTAAATGTCATGTTTTGACTTGTTACTCCACATGTTGTTTATAAAGAAAGATGTCTTGTAATGAGAATGTGCAATGTCTCCCCCCCCCCCCCCCCCCCCCCAATGTCTCTCTCTCCCCCCCCCCCAATGTCCCCCCCCCAATGTGTCTCTTCCCCCCCCAAAAGACAAGTGGTGGATCACTGAATCACCGTGATAAGGCAGCCACGTTCAGTTGATCAAACGTTGCAGATAGAAATGTGACGAATAGAGCCGCCAAGCATTCCTTGTTCTATGTTTCAGAGAGGCGTGTTTGTTCTACATGTATTTCTTATCGTAACGTTCCACGACGGGTCATTCTGAACGCATCCCATGTCAACGTTGTGTTTTGTAAAGGGAACGGATGTTTACGGATGTAAACCACGTGTTGAGAAAATAAACTTTGGACCTGATACTGTCCTAGATGTCGATACCCATTACTGTACTGTATACTGACTCAGCCTGAAATATTTCCACTGGGTAAATAAATAAAGATTTTTTTTATTTAAAGGTTGCATTGCTGAATCTCAGAATTGATTTCATTGGCTATGCCATGTGTGTGCTAATTTAGCTTTTAATACGCATGGTACTCATTACATAACACATTTGTAACTAGAGGGATCTCCTATCTAATAACAAGGTGTACGTCCCAAAAGACACACTATTATCTATATAGTGTACCAGAGACCTGGTCAAAAGTAGTGCACAATAGGGAATATTTGGGATACACTATAGGTAATACGGTGCTATTTAGGATACACTATAGGGAATACTGTGCTATTTGGGATACACTATAGGGAATAGGGTGCTATTTGGGATACACTATAAGGCATACGGTGCTATTTGGGATACACTATAGGGAATACAGTGCTAATTGGGATACACTATAGGGCATACGGTGCTATTTGGGATACACTATAGGGAAAACGGTGCTATTTGGGATACACTATAGGGCATACGGTGCTATTTGGGATACACTATAGGGAATACGGTGCTATTTGGGATGCATCCAAGGCCATGTGTCAGGTATTGGGAGCGCTGTGTCAATAGGATTCATACATTTAGCAGCAGGACAGAGAAACACCAGAATAACCTCACTGATGCCATCAGAACAGGTCCCTGAATGTGACCTGATTATATTACTTATTTTTACTACTGTCTCCATGGCCACCAACCACTAATTCAGTCTTCCTCTGTGTTGACCTACTTTGTGAACTACAGTGAGATGAAGTAACTAAGGTACAGTACTGGAAACCTGAACTATCTTGTAGGTGGGGTTGATGGGAGATTTATTCATTAGTGCTCACTGTAGCAAAACATTTTGCAATGAAAGTGAGCGTTTCTTACTGAACATGTTCTGGTAGTCTCTCCTTCTTTCGGCCTGTTTGCTCCCATTTGGTTCCTAGTGAATATACCCCCTGGCCTGAAATATCTCAGGTGGGGTTGTTGGGAGATGGTCCACAACTAATAGAATAATAAACCCATGTTGACATTTCCATGCAGTCTTGAAGAATCAATAACATGCACAAACATCTCATGTTCATCTCATGTAAGACACTTGGACAAAGTGATTTCAACACAGTCCAAACCTTGTTTTTATTCACATTAAATCTGCTCTCATATGATTTATTTTATGTACAGAAAGGTGCTTCACCAATACAGTAACATTGTACGTGTGTATCTGTTATAGA
Organism: Oncorhynchus kisutch; assembly: GCF_002021735.2. NCBI lineage: Eukaryota > Metazoa > Chordata > Actinopteri > Salmoniformes > Salmonidae > Oncorhynchus > Oncorhynchus kisutch. The sequence goes on along the minus strand of NC_034190.2, from coordinate 8,220,411 downwards.
AAATGGTGGCTTTGGTGGGATAATGTGTAGTGCTTTATACATAGAGGTTGTCACAGATCAAACACAGTAGTAGTAGTAGTATCGTGTTTGGAACAACGGAGGATGAAGCCCCTACACAGTGAAATGTTGTCAGTGGATACATGAACACAGCCCGAGTGAGCAATTCATCATGCACCTTCTCCCTCTTCATTAAAATACTATCATCTCTCCCATGCCTTTAGCTGAACTGTCTGATCCGGATTACTGTATACACGGTTCTCTAATATGTTGTCGTTTAAGGGCATGTTTTGTTCATTGATAGCAGGAAATGGCAGTTACAGGTGTTAAAAAAAAAAGAAGGTACTCAGCAGCACCACTTAACCCCGGGGAGAACCTTGACTGTATACCATGTGTTGTCCAACTTACTATATTCTCAGTGTAGTCCTGAATGTACGCAGCAACACCAAATAAATGTAATTTCTCAGTGTAGTACTGAATGTACGCAGCAACACCAAATAAATGTAATTTCTCAGTGTAGTCCTGAATGTACGCAGCAACACCAAATAAATGTAATTTCTCTCATCTCGTTGAAAAAATAATAATTTTCTTCTGCTGATCACAGCTGATAAAGTGCCAATAGATGCAAAAGCCTAGAATTTCCAAAGGCAACTTTCTTTCCATAAACCAATCAGCATGCAGCTTTAGTTAGTGCCAACGTTGCCCTAGTGCATTCCTTCTCAGAGGGGGATAATTCATTAAAATGACCGAAAAAAGGATGTGTGATTTGTGAGCATTTTTTTCCTGATTCTTATAAGTTGACATCTCTCATCTGAAACCTCATAAATACAAAATACATGTTTTATCCTTTCAATATCTTCACTTGAAACATTATTAGAAAGAATGTTTGACATCTCAGAATTTAAGGCAATTTGCCACCAATTCTGTTCTTATTTGAAGTGCTGAGACTGATGTACTCAACACTCCTGAGGATTGTCTGTAAAGGATGGACAGAGTATACTGCATCAACACATTTTCACTGCACTCAACTAAAAGGTGATACGTAATGACGACAGCAATTTCACGTGAAAATAAGAATAACAAGACCAGCTTATGTCATAACTTCTCCTTAAAACAGTGTCCCACAAAAAACATATTAAAACGGTCCTAAATACTCCCCTGAACATCTTTAATGTTTACTGATTGTTTTATATAAACTATGTGTCCATAAAACAAGAAGTGTTTGCTGTTTAAGTATTAATGGAGCTTTTTAAAACCATTACTTTGAAACAGAGATAAAAAAATAATAATTAAAAGCTTGCGAAACTATTCACTCCCCTTGGCATTTTTCCTATTTTGTTGCCTTACAACCTGGAATTAAACTGGATTTTGGGGGGGGGTTTGTATCATTTGATTTACACAACATGTCTACCACTTTAAAGATGCAAAATATTTTTGGGGGCGAAACAAACAAGAAATAAGACAAAAAAAAACGGAAAACTTGAGCGTGCAAAAACTATTCACCCCCCTCAAAGTCAATACTTTGTAGAGACACCATTTGCAGCAACTACAGCTGCAAGTCTCTTGGGGTGTCTCTATAAGCTTGGCACATCTATTCACTGGGATTTTTGCACATTCTTCCCAGGCAAAACTGCTCCAGCTCATTCAAGTTGGTTGGATTCCGCTGGTGTACAACAATCTTTAAGTCATACCACAGATTCTCAATTGGATTGAGGTCTGGGCTTTGAATAGGCCATTCAAAGACATTTAAATGTTTCCCCTTAAACCACTCGAGTGTTGCTTTAGCAGTATGCTTAGGGTCATTGTCCTCCTGGATGGTGAACCTCCATCCCAGTCTCAAATCTCTTGAAGACTGAAACAGGTTTCCCTCAAGAATTTCCCTGTATTTAGCACCATCCATCATTCCTTCAATTCTGGCCAGATTCCCCAGTCTCTGCCGATGAAAAACATCCCCACAACATGATGCTGCCACCACCATGCTTCACTGTGGGGATGTTGTTCTCGGGGTGATGAGAGGTGTTGGGTTTACGCAAGACATAGCATTTTCTTTGATGGCCAAAAAGCTACATTTTTGTCTCATCTAACCAGAGTACCTTCTTCCATATGTTTGGGGAGTCTCCCACATGCCTTTTGGCAAACGTGTTTGCTTATTTTTTCTTTGAGCAATGGCTTTTTTTCTGGCCACTCTTCCTTAAAGCCAAACTGTGGAGTGTACGGCTTAAAGTGGTCCTATGGACAGATACTCCGCTGTGGAGCTTTGCAGCACCTTCAGGGTTATCTTTGGTCTCTTTGTTGCCTCTCTGAATAATGGCCTCCTTGCCCGGTCTGTGAGTTTTGGTGGGCGGCCCTCTCTTGGCAGGTTTGTTGTGGTGCCATATTCTTTCCATTTTTTTAAACGATTTTAATGGTGCTTCGTAGGATGTTCAAAGTTTCTGATATTAAAAAAAAATACTTTGTACTTCTCCACAACTTTGTCCCTGAATTGTTTGGATCGCTCCTTGGTCTTCATGGTGCCACTTGTTTGGTGATGTTGCAGACCTTTTAGAACAGATGTATGATCTCAGTAGATATATGACAGATCATGTGACACTTAGATTGCACACAGGTGGACTTTATTTAACTAATTATGTGACTTCTGAAGGTAATTGGTTGCACCAGATCTTATTTAAGGGCTTCATAGCAAAAGGGGTGAATACACATACACCACTTTCACTTTTTTGTTGTTGTTGAAACAAGTAATTTTTAAAATTTCACTTCATCAATTGGGACCATTTTGTGTCTGTCCATTACATGAAATCCAAATAAATATACATTTAAAATGTCAGGTTGTAATGCAACAAAATAGGAAAAATGCCAAGAGGGGTGAATACTTCTGACCAGGGCCCTATATAGGGAACAGGGTGTCATTTGGGACCCAGACCTAGTGGTAGCCTGGGTACTAGACTATTTATGCACTCTACAATGTTACATAATCATATTTCCAAATCCTTGTTTGACAAGAAGGAACACTGTCTGGCACTCAGGCTAAGATACTGACACATTATTAAGTAAAATCAAGTATTACGACAAATCAATAAATAAGGATCATTATTATTTATAAAAATAAGGAAAATGATTGTACCCCTTTTTCGTATCAAACAGGCAGAAATATAGGCTCTCTCCCTCCCTCAGTTTTATCTGTCTCGTCCTTTTCCTCTCAGTACTGCAGTGACTGAACTAAATGAGAGCGTGTGTGTAGCAGTATAATGTGTCATTGTCATCGACTGAAGAATCCCTATGCTCCATTCCTCCCTCAGCACCATTCCTAATCATTAGTGGGCATGTGATCCCCCAGAGCTTGGAGGAACCGTACTCCCCCCACCCCCTCCTCTGTGTCCATGCCTGCCGTCTTTCCCATGTCCCAGAATGCAGTGTGCACTTCCACAGCCCTCGTCATCTCCCTCACTTTCAGAGGAGGACTCCCCAAACTGTTTGGGCTTCTCGTAGACGCAGCAACCTGGGGGAGGGGTCAAGAATACTCAGTCATCAGCCACCAATAATATCTAGAACTGCAGCATGCACAGGCCTGTGTAAATAACATCACACCCAGGTATCTATCGCAGAGAGCCAGCTGGGACGATGACAGACCAGGTGACTGCATCTGAACAGTCGGGAAACAGGTGGGAAATGGACACTCACACTTGGAGGACCTCCTTCCCAGATGCTCGTTGTCCACTGTGTCGCTGGACCACTCCACCTTCTTGTCAGTCTTTCTCTTCCTCAGCTTGATGGTCAGGCTACGTCCCTCCTGAGAGACACACAGAGAGGAGCCTGTTTTCGAGATTCACCTTCATACACATAACAGGCATTGGGTGTTTCTCTTGTCAACGGGGCCCTGTAGCCAGTCAACATCATATTTACGTGTACTACTGGCAATGTACTAAACTTGACAGCTAGGCTAGATCAAGTGAAGTAAGATCAAATCATTTCGTCATGATTCTATGAGCTAGCTAACGGTTATTATGGCTGTGGTGCTAATGGTAATTAGCTAACTGTAGTTAGTTAAAATACCTAGCTAACGTTAACTCCAATCTTTGGTGCGGCCACATGATGCATATCTACCTAGTTATTATCCTTCTTCATCATATTATTCGCTAATTATAGCAGTTTCTATAGCTAGCTTACCTGCTGGGGCGGTGGCGGTGTGTCAACTTGAACGGTCTCAGTTATCGTCTCGCTAGAAGTACCTGGCGCCTCCGCCATCCTGATATTAACCTGTCGGTTTTGAGCTCGCACCAGCTGTCAACAAGCGAAATGTCAACTGACGTTATTTTATGAACAACAATCACTCTGTTTCTTCAATCCGACACGTTGAGTCGAATTAATCGTGATCAACCCTGTCGAGATACTCTGACTCCTCTTTGGACGTTCGACGAGAAGATTTTTTGGGGGAAGGAATTCCCAGACGGACCACTTCCGGTTGCTCCCCGCACAAACGAGTCCGGTGGGGAACATTGAGCTTGATGCACTTTTGCTATGGTTGGGACACGAAAGACATAGCTAGTCAATAAGAAACTGTCAAATCTGTTTTGGCTATTAGTTCTACATAATTCATAAAGTGTTTGATAAAGTGTCAAACAAATTACAATTAAGATATAGTGAACAAATGAGTATATTCTCCGTTAGGTCGTAGTTGAAAGGTCGCAGCTAGTTTAACATGTCTGCGCCCACGAGCACATCATCTTGAAGGTAGAGCACATATTATTTATCATTCATTGGAATACTGTAGTCAACAGCGCTCAATCAATATATATTATTATGAGTATGACTATAAAACAGCAACGTAGCAAAGTGACAGAAGTCTCTGAAGAGGTGCATTTAAAATATTATTCTCTTGAGTCTGTTTTACCCCAATGTATCACCTAGCTTCAATTATCATTCATGCACTTATCCAGGCAGCGTAATTAGCAAACAGAAAGCAAATGCCTAGACCCATGGCATGTTTGAAATGGATGATTGGAATGGATTTGAAAATGTCTTTAAAATGTTTCCAATGAAGGGGCTGCTAGACTCATGTAGTCTATGGGAAATCACTGGCTGCCTTATTTGCTTTGCTTTCATTTTCTCTTGATTTGTCTTGCAGGAGATGTGGAGGTCCGCCTGTGGCCTCTCTGTGAGGGCAGCAGAGAGGGCAATACACAGAAAATGTTCACATAGGCTCTATGCTCACAATGCGGAAAAACCTCCTCCTCAATCTACTCCCCGGACTCAGGCGGAGAAAGAGAGGCGGAGGAGAGATAAGGAGGAGGCCATACTGAGCAGTCAACACAACGTAGGTGACCTCACTCCTAGTTAGTGGACTCTTACACAGAACAAACAAAGACAGAGACTTGTTTTGTTTTACATGAAAGTTAAATCCATTTTCAGAATGTTGAAGATCAAGGAATGAAATGGAGTGAGAAAGAGAGGATAGCGTACAGTGTTTCAACACCTCCTGGGGAGAAGAAAGGTAATGAATGTCCCAAAGACTTTAGTGATGGAGGACAAAATGGATACAGTTACATATCGGCATATTCTTTTTGAAGATATATATTGTGTCGTTTTGACAATATCGCAATCATATTTTTTACGCTAGTTGGCAATACTCCAGTATTTTCCCTTCATAGCTTGTTTTCCATCTTCTTTTTAAATTGGGAGCCAATGTGTTTTCAGCACTTTTATTTCCATGACTGATCAGAACTCGTTATCATGTCTCTGTCTTGTCCCTCTGCAGCAGACATATGGTGAGCAAAATGTAACATCAAATCTCAACAGAAATCACAGTATCCAATTGCAATACATATAGAATCAGGAGAATCGCAATACATATCGTTTCGGCACCAACGTATCGTGATAATATCGTATCGTGAGGTCCCTGGCAATTCCTAGTCCTAAAAGACTTACACCCACCCTTACGTCCTGTCATGAATGCAGAGATCAGGCTGGTTTCACTGGGATAATACAACAAGTGGTCTATTGACGCACTCGCCTTGCTCCCGTGTGGCAACACTCTCTCGCTAAATAAATTCCTCTCTTCTTATTCACCATCCCTTGTAGACACCACCCTGCCCTTCCCTTCGTCCTACAGCCCGGAGTATGTGGAGACCAGTTGGTACCCGTGGTGGGAGAAAGAAGGCTTCTTCACCCCAGAGATCAATGTAAGAGAATAGAGCATTATAATAAGCCATATTTCAAACTGCCTGATGATGCTCCCATGTTAGGAACAATCTATCCAGATACCACAGCTCTAATAACAATCTATCCAGATACCACAGCTCTAATAACAATCTATCCAGATACCACAGCTCTAATAACAATCTATCCAGATACCACAGCTCTAATAACAATCTATCCAGATACCACAGCTCTAATAACAATCTATCCAGATACCACAGCTCTAATAACAATCTATCCAGATACCACAGCTCTAATAACAATCTATCCAGATACCACAGCTCTAATAACAATCTATCCAGATACCACAGCTCTAATAACAATCTATCCAGATACCACAGCTCTAATAACAATCTATCCAGATACCACAGCTCTAATAACAATCTATCCAGATACCACAGCTCTAATAACAATCTATCCAGATACCATAGTATCTGTTATAGTTAGATTTAGTCTAATGCCCATGTTGTTATTTTTGTTGTTGTATCAACGTTTAGGACAGACTGCCACATGCTGTGAATCGCTCCTTCTCAATGTGTATCCCTCCGCCAAATGTGACTGGCACGCTGCACCTCGGCCATGCACTCACAGTGGCCATAGAGGATGCATTGGTCCGCTGGTAACTATTTCTCACGGACAATAATAGAATCAGTCGGTTAGAGATGTTTCCTTTTTTGGCTGAAATGAAATGGCACCACATCAAATTCCTATCCGTCGTATGAGATCAGATCTCAGAGCTGAAATGTGTTACTTTTTGAACGGCTAATGTATTTGACATGTTTTAGGAGATGTGATGAAGTGTATTGTTGTACTGATTGAATGTGTGGTTGTATCAGGAGGAGGATGCAGGGCTACAAAGTTGTCTGGGTACCAGGCTGTGACCATGCAGGCATCGCTACGCAGGTATGTCTCCCTGACCTGGCTATCCATATTATCTTTCACATTTGCTTCTCTTTCAAGCTAAATGTAAAACCTGTGTCCAACCTTCTGGTCTTAATCTCAGACGGTGGTGGAGAGGAGGTTGTTTAGGGAACGAGGGAAGCGAAGACAGGACCTCAGCAGGGAGGAGTTTCTAAAGGAGGTGTGGACGTGGAAGAAAGAGTGAGTATGAGGTCCCTTTCTGTCCTCTTATTATTCGTCTCTCCCTTTTTCTGTTTCTCTCTCCCTTTTTCTCTCTCTCTCTCTTTTTCTGTTTCTCTCTCTCTCTCCCTTTTCTGTTTCTCTCCCTTTTTCTGTTTCTCTCTCCCTTTTTCTGTTTCTCTCTCCCTTTTTCTCTCTCTCTCTCTCTTTTTCTGTTTCTCTCTCTCTCTCCCTTTTTCTGTTTCTCTCCCTTTTTCTGTTACTCTCTCTCTTTTTCTGTTTCTCTCTCACTTTTTCTGTTTCTCTCTCTCTCTCCCTTTTTCTGTTTCTCTCCTTTTTCTGTTTCTCTCTCCCTTTTTCTCTCTCTCTCTCTCCCTTTTTCTCTCTCTCTCTCTCCCTTTTTCTGTTTCTCTCTCCCTTTTTCTCTCTCTCTCTCTCCTTTTTCTGTTTCTCTCTCCCTTTTTCTGTTTCTCTCTCCCTTTTTCTGTTTCTCTCTCTCTCTCTCCCTTTTTCTCTCTCCCTTTTTCTGTTTCTCTCTCCCTTTTTCTGTTTCTCTCTCTCTCTCTCCCTTTTTCTCTCTCCCTTTTTCTGTTTCTCTCTCCCTTTTTCTCTCTCTCCCTTTTTCTCTCTCTCCCTTTTTCTGTTTCTCTCTCCCTTTTTCTGTTTCTCTCTCCCTTTTTCTCTCTCTCTCTCTCCCTTTTTCTCTCTCTCTCTCCCTTTTTCTCTCTCTCCCTTTTTCTGTTTCTCTCTCTCTTTTTCTGTTTCTCTCTCTCTTTTTCTGTTTCTCTCTCCCTTTTTCTCTCTCTCTCTCCCCTTTTCTCTCTCTCTCTCCCTTTTTCTCTCTCCCTTTTCTCTCTCTCTCTCCCTTTTTCTCTCTCTCTCTCCCTTTTTCTGTTCTCTCTCTTTTTCTGTTTCTCTCTCTCTTTTTCTGTTTCTCTCTCTCTTTTTCTGTTTCTGTTTCTCTCTCTTTTTCTGTTTCTCTCTCCCTTTTTCTCTCTCTCTCTCTCTTTTTCTGTTTCTCTCTCCCTTTTTCTGTTTCTCTCTCCCTCTCTCTTTTTCTCTCCCTTTTTCTTTCTCTCTCTCCTCTGCCTGCTGTTCTCTGACACTGCTTTCCACTGTCATTAGTAGAATCATACAACTATCCATCTTCTTAATGAGATAAAGCAAGATGATTCTATTTTCACATTTGGTTCTGTCTGTGTGTTCTAGTAAGGGTTCTGTCTGTGTGTTCCAGTACAGGTTCTGTCTGTCTGTGTGTTCTAGTAAGGGTTCTAGTATGGGTTCTGTGTGTTGTGTGTTCCAGTACGGGTTCTGTCTGTGTGTTCTAGTAAGGGTTCTGTCTGTCTGTCTGTCTGTCTGTCTGTCTGTCTGTCTGTCTGTCTGTCTGTCTGTCTGTCTGTCTGTCTGTCTGTCTGTCTGTCTGTCTGTCTGTCTGTCTGTCTGTCTGTCTGTGTGTGTTCTAGTAAGGGTTCTGTCTGTGTTCTAGTATGTGTTCTGTCTGTGTGTGTGTTCCAGGAAGGGAGAGGAGATCTATCACCAGCTGAGGAAACTTGGTGCGTCTCTGGACTGGAGCAGAGCCTGCTTCACCATGGATCCAGTAAGACAGTACTATTACACTACATCATCACAGACACACAGGCCTTGTGGTTAGAATGTCCGTCCTGAGATTGGATGGTTGGGAGTTTGAGCACCGGCCACGTCTTACCAGAGGCTGTAAAAATGGGACCCTATGAGTGTCTGCTCAGCATTCAGCATTAAGGAAATAGATTGGAGATACGATACACTAGTGTTCTGTCCAGGGGGTGTTCATCAGAAACAGGAGATAGACTAGTGTCCTGTCCAGCGGTTGTTCATCAGAAACAGGAGATAGACTAGTGTCCTGTCCAGGGGGTGTTCATCAGAAACAGGAGATAGACTAGTGTCCTGTCCAGGGGGTGTTCATCAGAAACAGGAGATAGACTAGTGTCCTGTCCAGGGGGTGTTCATCAGAAACAGGAGATAGACTAGTGTCCTGTCCAGGGGGTGTTCATCAGAAACAGGAGATAGACTAGTGTCCTGTCCAGGGGGTGTTCATCAGAAACAGGAGATAGACTAGTGTCCTGTCCAGGGGGTGTTCATCAGAAACAGGAGATAGACTAGTGTCCTGTCCAGGGGGTGTTCATCAGAAACAGGAGATAGACTAGTGTCCTGTCCAGGGGGTGTTCATCAGAAACAGGAGATAGACTAGTGTCCTGTCCAGGGGGTGTTCATCAGAAACAGGAGATAGACTGGTGTCCTGTCCAGGGGGTGTTCATCAGAAACAGGAGATAGACTAGTGTCCTGTCCAGGGGGTGTTCATCAGAAACAGGAGATAGACTAGTGTCCTGTCCAGGGGGTGTTCATCAGAAACAGGAGATAGACTAGTGTCCTGTCCAGGGGGTGTTCATCAGAAACAGGAGATAGACTAGTGTCCTGTCCAGGGGGTGTTCATCAGAAACAGGAGATAGACTAGTGTCCTGTCCAGGGGGTGTTCATCAGAAACAGGAGATAGACTAGTGTCCTGTCCAAGGGGTGTTCATCAGAAACAGGAGATAGACTAGTGTCCTGTCCAGGGGGTGTTCATCAGAAACAGGAGATAGACTAGTGTCCTGTCCAGGGGGTGTTCATCAGAAACAGGAGATAGACTGGTGTCCTGTCCAGGGGGTGTTCATCAGAAACAGGAGATAGACTAGTGTCCTGTCCAGGGGGTGTTCATCAGAAACAGGAGATAGACTAGTGTCCTGTCCAGGGGGTGTTCATCAGAAACAGGAGATAGACTAGTGTCCTGTCCAGGGGGTGTTCATCAGAAACAGGAGATAGACTAGTGTCCTGTCCAGGGGGTGTTCATCAGAAACAGGAGATAGACTAGTGTCCTGTCCAGGGGGTGTTCATCAGAAACAGGAGATAGACTAGTGTCCTGTCCAGGGGGTGTTCATCAGAAACAGGAGATAGACTAGTGTCCTGTCCAGGGGGTGTTCATCAGAAACAGGAGATAGACTAGTGTCCTGTCCAGGGGGTGTTCATCAGAAACATAAAGCAAGTCTTGTCTACTTATATACCACACTGTTATAGTATTGTTATTGTAGTATGTTATGTTATTGATGTCATTATCACATACAGGTTATGTTATTGTCCGTTCTTCTGCTCAGCTCTTTCTTCCTGTGTGTGTGTGTGTACCTTTTGTGTGTGGGTATTTTCAGGGCTTCAGCAGTGCTGTGACCGAGGCCTTTGTAAGGCTGTGTGACTCTGGTCTGATCTATCGCTCTGAGGGGCTGGTCAACTGGAGCTGTGCTTTGGAGTCGGCCATCTCTGATATAGAGGTTAGTCTATCATCTCTGATATAGTCCATCATCTCTGATATAGTCTATCATCTCTGATATAGTCCATCATCTCTGATATAGTCCATCATCTCTGATATAGTCCATCATCTCTGATATAGTCCATCATCTCTGATATAGTCCATCATCTCTGATATAGAGGTTAGTCGGCCATCTCCGGCGTAGAGGTTAGTCGGCCATCTCCGACGTAGAGGTTAGTCGGCCATCTCCATAGTCTTAACTATTAGACGAGACCCTCTACTCTCTTAGTGTTAGCATGTCACTTTAGCAACAACATCATCTTTGCTATGTGCTACAGAACATGATGTACAGCTTCAGTTTGTACAATTTATTGTCTGCAGTTAAATAAGATTTTATTTTCAAATTGTAAACTTGAGATGATGAATCATCGTGGTGTTTTATGTGAGAGGTGTGTTGACGCTTCCTGCAGGTTGACTCCAAGCAGCTGTCTGGCAGAACCCTGTTGTCTGTCCCTGGCTACCAGAACAGGGTGGAGTTTGGGACCATGGTCACCTTTAGCTACCCTATAGACGGCCAGGGTGAGTGGTTGGGTTTGAGTCCCAAATGGCACCCTATTTAGGGCTCTGGACAAAAGTAGTACACTGTGTAGGGAATAGAGTGCCATTTGAGATGTAATCTCAGTATCTGGGTCGTGATCTTCCTGTATGTCTGCTGTTCTCTGGGATTTCTCCCATCTTTCCTGTTGTTTATACTCTCTCTTTCTCTTTATTAGATGGAGAGGTGTCAGTGTCGACCACTCGTCCTGAGACCATGTTGGGTGATGTGGCCATCGCTGTGCATCCTGAGGACCCTCGATATCAGGCTAGTATACTTCAGATTACATCCTGAGGACCCTCGATATCAGGCTAGTATACTTCAGATTACATCCTGAGGACCCTCGATATCAGGCTAGTATACTTCAGATTACATCCTGAGGACCCTCGATATCAGGCTAGTATACTTCAGATTAAATCCTGAGGACCCTCGATATCAGGCTAGTATACTTCAGATTACATCCTGAGGACCCTCGATATCAGGCTAGTATACTTCAGATTAAATCCTGAGGACCCTCGATATCAGGCTAGTATACTTCAGATTAAATCCTGAGGACCCTCGATATCAGGCTAGTATACTTCAGATTACATCCTGAGGACCCTCGATATCAGGCTAGTATACTTCAGATTACATCCTGAGGACCCTCGATATCAGGCTAGTATACTTCAGATTAAATCCTGAGGACCCTCGATATCAGGCTAGTATACTTCAGATTACATCCTGAGGACCCTCGATATCAAGCTAGTATACTTCAGATTACATCCTGAGGACCCTCGATATCAAGCTAGTATACTTCAGATTAAATCCTGAGGACCCTCGATATCAGGCTAGTATACTTCAGATTACATCCTGAGGACCCTCGATATCAGGCTAGTATACTTCAGATTACATCCTGAGGACCCTCGATATCAGGCTAGTATACTTCAGATTAAATCCTGAGGACCCTCGATATCAGGCTAGTATACTTCAGATTACATCCTGAGGACCCTCGATATCAGGCTAGTATACTTCAGATTACATCCTGAGGACCCTCGATATCAGGCTAGTATACTTCAGATTACATCCTGAGGACCCTCGATATCAGGCTAGTATACTTCAGATTAAATCCTGAGGACCCTCGATATCAGGCTAGTATACTTCAGATTAAATCCTGAGGACCCTCGATATCAGGCTAGTATACTTCAGATTAAATCCTGAGGACCCTCGATATCAGGCTAGTATACTTCAGATTAAATCCTGAGGACCCTCGATATCAGGCTAGTATACTTCAGATTAAATCCTGAGGACCCTCGATATCAGGCTAGTATACTTCAGATTAAATCCTGAGGACCCTCGATATCAGGCTGATTACGAGTTGTCTTTTAGCTGAGACTTCTAAATGGTTCACTACTATTTGTCTTGCAGGCAGTTCATGGTAAACAGTGCAGACACCCATTCGCTGACCGACTCTTACCCATCATCACTGACACTATGGTGGACATGGAGCTGGGTACAGGTACAGGAACGGTCTTGATGATCTGACTAGATAATGATCTGATGGAATTTGAACAGCAATGCGTCAGGAACAAGAACAAGCTAGTTATGGTACAAAACAACGATTATTCTGAAAACCATTCCTTCTTTATTGTTCTGTCTGTCCTGTCTGTCTCTCTCTCTCTCTCTCTCTCTCTCTCTCTCTCTCTCTCTCTCTGTCTGTCCTATCCATCTGTCTCTCTCTGTCTGTCTCTGTCCTGTCCGTCTGTCTCTCTCTCTGTCTGTGTCTCTGTCTCTCTCTCTCTCTCTGTCTGTCCTATCCGCCTGTCTGTCTCTGTCCTGTCTGTCTCTCACTTTCTCTCTGTCTGTCTCTCTCGCTCTCTTTCTCTGTCTGTCTCTCTCTCTGTCCTGTCTATCTGTCTCTCTCGCTCTCTTTCTCTGTCCATCTGTGTCTGTCTCTGTCTGTCCCTGTCTGTCCTATTCGCCTGTCTGTCTCTCTGTCTGTCTCTGTCCTGTCTGTCTCTCTTTCTCTCTGTCTGTCTCTCTCACTCTCTTTCTCTGTCCATCTGCGTCTGTCTCTGTCTGTCCCTGTCTGTCTCTGTCTGTCCCTGTCTGTCCGTCTGTCTCTGTCTGTCTCTGTCTGTCCCTGTCTGTCCCTGTCTGTCTCTGTCCTGTCTGTCTCTCTGTCTGTCCCTGTCTGTCCGTCTGTCTCTGTCTGTTTCTCAGGTGCTGTAAAAGTTACTCCAGCTCACGACCACACTGACTTCCTGCTTTCCCAGCGGCACTCTCTTCCTCGCCTCACTGTGATTGGAGGAGACGGCACAATGACCCCTCTCTGTGGTCAATGGCTGGAGGTACACTATCTCATCCAGAGATTGTTGTTGTCAGTTACTGTGTTCTGTCTGGCAGTTCCGTAACATCTGAGAGATGTCTAATCTTTCCCTCCCATCACAGGGAGTGAAGCGTTTTGATGCCAGAGAACAAGTGATCGATGCACTGACAGAGAAGATGCTGTTCAGAGGGAAAAGGGATCACGCCATGTCTTTACCTGTCTGCAGGTAGAGGGAGACATTCACTGTCTGTTCCCTCTCTCTCTTGAGACGGAAAGGGTGTTCGAATCACATCATGTAGTGTCCTGATAATGTAGTGCCCTGATAATGTAGTGCCCTAATAATATAGTGCCCTAATAATGTAGTGCCCTGATCATGTAGTGCCCTGATCATGTAGTGCCCTGATAATGTAGTGTCCTGATAATGTAGTGCCCCGATAATGTAGTGCCCCAATAATGTAGTGCCCTAATAATGTAGTGCCCTAACAATGTAGTGCCCTGACAATGTAGTGCCCTGATAATGTAGTGCCCTGATAATGTGGTGCCCTGATAATGTAGTGCCCTAATAATGTAGTGCCCTAACAATGTAGTGCCCTAACAATGTAGTGCCCTGACAATGTAGTGTCCTGATAATGTAGTGCCCTAATAATGTGGTGCCCTGATAATGTAGTGCCCTAACAATGTAGTGCCCTGACAATGTAGTGCCCTGATAATGTAGTGCCCTGATAATGTAGTGCCCTGACAATGTAGTGTCCTAATAATGTAGTGCCCTGATAATATAGAGCCCTGATAATGTAGTGCCCCGATAATGTGGTGCCCTAATAATGTGGTGCCCTAATAATGTGGTGCCCTGATAATGTAGTGCCCTGATAATGTAGTGCCCTAATAATGTAGTGCCCTGATAATGTAGTGCCCTGATAATGTAGCGCCCCGACAATGTAGTGCCCTGATAATGTGGTGCCCTGATAAATCAAACCCAGATTATGGGATAAATTAAAAACATGATTACTTTTGCAGTGAAAGACAATATGTTTACAAGTGACATATAGGACAGAGGGTTTTTTCACAGAGAAAAGTGAATGAATCACCACATTCAGAATTGCTGGCTAAAAGGAATCATTTCTGTCAGTTATCCCAGAAGCTGTTTTGATTTAGTCAGTAATCTATATGTGCAGAAGCTGTTTTGATTTAGTCAGTAATCTATATGTACAGAAGCTGTTTTGATTTAGTCAGTAATCTATATGTACAGAAGCTGTTTTGATTTAGTCAGTAATCTATATGTGCAGAAGCTGTTTTGATTTAGTCAGTAATCTATATGTACAGAAGCTGTTTTGATTTAGTCAGTAATCTATATGTACAGAAGCTGTTTTGATTTAGTCAGTAATCTATATGTAACAGAAGAGATATGGGTTAGATGTGGTTACCTGCTGTTCATCCAGAATGCCCATCTCCTGCAATTTCACATAGAAATCCAATCAGTTACCCAAAATGAACTAAATAACAGAACAGATAACACGTCAGGGTAACACGTCAGGGTAACGCGTCAGGGTAACACTTAACACGTCAGGGTAACGCGTCAGGGTAACGCGTCAGGGTAACGCGTCAGGGTAACGCGTCAGGGTAACACGTCAGGGTAACGCGTCAGGGGAACACGTAACACGTCAGGGTAACTCGTCAGGGGAACACGTAACGCGTCAGGGTAACGCGTCAGGATCGTCAGCATCTTGTTTACTATCCTACTGACCTCACCATAGAGTTAAGGCCACACCCAGTTGCTATGTTAAAGCTATTTTGTCTTATTCTGCTAATTATTTCTCTTGTCCTCTTTCCCCCTCCTGTGTGTCAGTCGTTCTGGGGATGTCATTGAACCTTTGTTGAAGAAGCAGTGGTTTGTGCGTTGTGGAGAGATGGCCCGGAGAGCCATACAGGTGATTGGACTGTCTCTTTGTGTTGTAGTATTTGCTGTAGGTCACCTCAGCCTGTCTGCTTCAGTGGCACCCTATTCCCTACATAGTGCACTGCTTTTAACCACTGCCCTGTGTTGGTGAGAGGGTCTGTGTTGGTGAGAGGGTCTGTGTTGGTGAGAGGGTCTGTGTTGGTGAGAGGGTCTGTGTTGGTGAGAGGGTCTGTGTAGGTGAGAGGGTCTGTTTATCATTTGAACATGTCAATGAAGATGATGTAATGCATGGCACTGACTCTCTCCCCACTCTCTTTCTCTCTCTCTCCCTCTCTCCACCCTCTTTCTCTTCTCTTCACTTTCTCTCTCTCTCTCCACCCTCTTTCTCTCTCTCCCCCTCTTTCTCTTCTCTTCACTTTCTCTCTCTCTCCACCCTCTTTTTCTCTCTCCTCTTCTCTTTCTCTCCTCTTCTCTTTCTCTCCTCTTCACTTTCTCTCTCTCTCCACCCTCTTTCTCTCTCTCTCCCCCTCTTTCTCTCCTCTTCTCTTCCTCTCTCCCTCTTTCTCTTTCTCTCTCTCTCTCCACCCTCTTTCTCTCTCTCTCTCCACCCTCTTTCTCTCTCTCTCCTCTCTCCCTCCCTCCCTCTCTGTCTGTCTCTCTCCCTCTCTGTGTGTCTCTCTCTCTCCTCTCCCTCAGGCAGTAGATGAGGGACAGTTAGAGATCATTCCTCACTTCTACACCAAAACATGGAGTAGCTGGCTCTCCAACATCAGGTCAGTAAGAGTGGAGAAAGTATTACTTTTCTAAATATCAAAAGGTCCCCCCCCCCACCCCCCTGGACCTAGCTGCAAGATTCTCAGAAGGAGAGAGAAATAAGCAGGACATCTGGAATCTTCCAACTAGGATGTCAGTCACATTTATATTCCGAACTGAACTGAACAATAATAGTGTGCCGTGTGAGAGAAGCAACAACCAGTCTGTTTGTTTGTCTTCCTGCTGGACTAGCAACACCGGGCCCCGACATCTTCATTGTTTTATTGTTGCTCTTTGACCCCTTGGTGTTATTAAAATAGTCCTTGTTATGACTTATGTGGTTTTAACAATGTGATGCCTGTTTGTGTTTTCCACGTCAGTGATTGGTGCATATCCAGGCAGCTTTGGTGGGGTCATCAGATTCCAGCCTATCGAGTGACTCTCTCAGATTCCACTGACACTCAGGAGGTGCACTGCATGTTTCAAGCTGGATTTCACACTCTCACAGTCACACTTATCAACGAATTGTCAGTCATATTTTTGTATTGTAAACAACGTTATTTATTGATGTGTGTTATTTCCCCCAGGAGCTCTGGGTCTGGGGCAGGAGTGAGGAGGAGGCCAGAGAGCGGGCTGCTGGGAAATATGGAGTGACTGCTGACACCATTACACTGACTCAGGGTGACCGCTGACACCATTACACTGACTCGGGGTGACTGCTGACACCATTACACTGACTCGGGGTGACTGCTGACCCCATTACACTGACTCGGGGTGACTGCTGACACCATTACACTGACTCGGGGTGACTGCTGACACCATTACACTGACTCTGGGTGACTGCTGACACCATTACACTGACTCGGGGTGACTGCTGACCCCATTACACTGACTCGGGGTGACTGCTGACACCATTTTACTGACCCCATTACACTGACTCGGGGTGACTGCTGACACCATTACACTGACTCAGGGTGACTGCTGACACCATTACACTGACTCGGGGTGACTGCTGACACCATTACACTGACTCAGGGTGACTGCTGACACCATTACACTGACTCAGGGTGACTGCTGACACCATTACACTGACTCAGGGTGACTGCTGACACCATTACACCGACTCAGGGTGACTGCTGACACCATTACACTGACTCAGGGTGACTGCTGACACCATTACACTGACTCAGGGTGACTGCTGACACCATTACACTGACTCAGGGTGACTGCTGACACCATTACACTGACTCAGGGTGACTGCTGACCCCATTTTACTGACCCCATTACACTGACTCGGGGTGACTGCTGACACCATTACACTGACTCGGGGTGACTGCTGACACCATTACACTGACTCGGGGTGACTACTGACACCATCACACTGACCCCATTACACTGACTCGGGGTGACAGCTGACACCATTACACTGACTCGGGGTGACTGCTGACACCATTACACTGACTCGGGGTGACTGCTGACACCATTACACTGACTCAGGGTGACTGCTGACACCATTACACTGACTCAGGGTGACTGCTGACACCATTACACTGACTCAGGGTGACTGCTGACACCATTACACTGACTCAGGGTGACTGCTGACACCATTACACTGACTCAGGGTGACTGCTGACACCATTACACTGACTCGGGGTGACTGCTGACCCCATTACACTGACCCCATTACACTGACTCGGGGTGACTGCTGACACCATTACATTGACTCGGGGTGACTGCTGACACCATTACATTGACTCGGGGTGACTGCTGACACCATTACACTGACTCGGGGTGACTGCTGACACCATTACACTGACTCAGGGTGACTGCTGACCCCATTACACTGACCCCATTACACTGACTCGGGGTGACTGCTGACACCATTACACTGACTCGGGGTGACTGCTGACACCATTACACTGACTCGGGGTGACTGCTGACACCATTACACTGACTCGGGGTGACTGCTGACCCCACCACACTGACCCCATTACACTGACTCGGGGTGACTGCTGACACCATTACACTGACTCGGGGTGACTGCTGACACCATTACACTGACTCGGGGTGACTGCTGACCCCATTACACTGACTCGGGGTGACTGCTGACACCATTACACTGACTCGGGGTGACTGCTGACACCATTACACTGACTCGGGGTGACTGCTGACACCATTACACTGACTCGGGGTGACTGCTGACACCATCACACTGACTCGGGGTGACTGCTGACACCATTACACTGACTCGGGGGAGCTGACACCATTACACTGACTCAGGGTGACTGCTGACACCATTACACTGACTCAGGGTGACTGCTGACACCATTACACTGACTCGGGGTGACTGCTGACACCATTACACTGACTCGGGGTAACTGCTGACCCCATTACACTGACTCGGGGTAACTGCTGACCCCATTACACTGACTCGGGGGGACTGCTGACCCCATTACACTGACTCGGGGGGACTGCTGACCCCATTACACTGACTCTGGGTAACTGCTGACCCCATTACACTGACTCGGGGTAACTGCTGACCCCATTACACTGACTCGGGGTAACTGCTGACCCCATTACACTGACTCGGGGGGACTGCTGACCCCATTACACTGACTCGGGGGGACTGCTGACCCCATTACACTGACTCGGGGTAACTGCTGACCCCATTACACTGACTCTGGGTAACTGCTGACCCCATTACACTGACTCGGGGTAACTGCTGACCCCATTACACTGACTCGGGGTAACTGCTGACCCCATTACACTGACTCGGGGGGACTGCTGACCCCATTACACTGACTCGGGGGGACTGCTGACCCCATTACACTGACTCAGGGTAACTGCTGACCCCATTACACTGACTCAGGGTAACTGCTGACCCCATTACACTGACTCGGGGTGACTGCTGACACCATTACACTGACTCAGGGTGACTGCTGACCCCATTACACTGACTCGGGGTGACTCACCTTAATAAGTCTGTCTGTCAGGAGATCTGCTTTACTGCCGTCACATAAACCCATTTAATTGTTTGTAGCACAACAATGACTCAGAGTCCCTGTGGTGCAACACTATCACAAGCCTGTTGTGTTGTTTGTTTGTTTTCGATTGGCTCGTTTACACCCTCTCTCTCTCTTTCTCTCTCCATGTCAGACCCTGATGTATTGGACACCTGGTTCTCCTCAGGGCTCTTCCCATTTGCCATGTTGGGCTGGCCACAGCAGGTACTTGACTTGCATTTCCTCCCCATATGTTTCACTTTTCACAAAGAAAGAAAGCCTGTGTCCCAAATGGCCCCTTTTCCCCATAGGTCTCTGGTCTAAAGTAGTGCACTATGTAGGGAATAGGGTGCCTTTTCAGGCATCCTATGTATTGCCTAGGACTCATGACATCAACCACTAAAATATGCCCCATATAGTGCCCACACTTCCTCATGCTTACTTGACGTGTTGTGTCCCCTACAAATATGCCCCCACAGACAAGTGACCTGAGGCAATTCTACCCCAACACTATCCTGGAAACAGGAAGTGACCTCATCTTCTTCTGGGTGGCCAGGATGGTGATGCTTGGCACAGAACTGACTGGGCAGCTGCCCTTCAAACAGGTAGCGATACTAACGACAACGTGGTCTGACATAAACGACAACGGGGTCTGATACTAACGACAACGGGGTCTGATAATAACGACAACATGGTCCGATACTAACGACAACGGGGTCCGATAATAACGACAACGGGGTCTGATATTAATGACAACGGGGTCTGATAATAACGACAATGTGGTCTGACATTAACGACAACGTGGTCTGACATGAACAACAACGTGGTCTGATATTAACGACAACGGGGTCTGATAATAACGACAACATGGTCCGATACTAACGACAACTGGGTCCGATAATAACGACAACGGGGTCTGACATTAACGACAACGGGGTCTGATAATAACGACAATGATGTCTGACATTAACGACAACGTGGTCTGACATTAACAACAACGTGGTCTGATATTAACAACAACGTGGTCTGATATTAACAACAACGGGGTCTGACTTTAACGACAACGGGGTCTGACATTAACGACAACGGGGTCTGACATTAACGTCAACGTGGTCTGATATTAACGACAACGGGGTCTGATATTAACGACAACGGGGTCTGATACTAACGACAACGGGGTCTGATACTAACGACAACGGGATCTGACACTAACGACAACGGGGTCTGACATTAACGACAACGGGGTCCGATATTAACGACAACGGGGTCCGATTTTAACGACAACGGGGTCTGATACTAACGACAAAGGGGGTCTGACATTAACGACAACAGGGTCCGATATAACGACAACGGGGTCCGATACTAACGACAATGGGGTCTGATATTAACGACAACGGGGTCTGATATTAACGACAACATGGTCCGATACTAACGACAACGGTGTCTGATATTAACGACAACGGGGTCTGATAATAACGACAATGTGGTCTGACATTAACGACAACGTGGTCTGACATTAACAACTATGTGGTCTGATATTAACGACAACGGGGTCTGATAATAACGACAACATGGTCTGATACTAACGACAACGGGGTCCGATAATAACGACAACGGGGTCTGACATTAACGACAACGGGGTCTGATAATAACGACAATGAGGTCTGACATTAACGACAACGTGGTCTGACATTAACGACAACGTGGTCTGATATTAACGACAACGTGGTCTGATATTAACGACAACGGGGTCTGACATTAACGACAACAGGGTCTGACATTAACGACAACGGGGTCTGACATTAACGACAACGGGGTCTGACATTAACGACAACAGGGTCTGATACGAACGACAACGGGTCTGATACTAACGACAACGGGATCTGACATTAACGACAACGGGGTCTGACACCAACGACAACGGGGTCTGACATTAACGACAACGGGGTCCGATACTAACGACAACGGGGTCCGATACTAACGACAACGGGGTCCGATACTAACGACAACGGGGTCCGATACTAACGACAACGGGGTCCGATACTAACGACAATGGGGTCCGATACTAACGACAATGGGGTCCGATACTAACGACAATGGGGTCCGATACTAACGACAATGGGGTCCGATACTAACGACAATGGGGTCTGATATTAACGACAACGGGGTCTGATATTAACAGCGCTTGATAACAACAACAGAGTATAAATTAGAGCCCCTATTCTTACTCTCTCTCTCTGTCTCCCTCCCATCTCTCTATTTCTCCCTCCCTCTTTCTCTCTCTGTCTCCCTCCCCATCTCTCTATTTCTCTCTCCCTCCCTCTTTCTCTCTCTCTCTCTCCCAGGTGCTCCTCCACTCTCTGGTGAGGGATAAGCATGGCAGGAAGATGAGTAAATCTCTGGGAAATGTCATCGACCCTTTAGATGTTATCTCTGGCATCTCTCTGGAGGTACACACACGGTCAGACCTGTCCAGCCTGGCCGGGATACAGAGGACTTGTTAGGAGTAACGACAGAGGACTTGTTAGGAGTAACGACAGAGGACTTGTTAGGAGTAACGACAGAGGACTTGTTAGGAGTAACGACAGAGGACTTGTTAGGAGTAACGACAGAGGACTTGTTAGGAGTAACGACAGAGGACTTGTTAGGAGTAACGACAGAGGACTTGTTAGGAGTAACGACAGAGGACTTGTTAGGAGTAACGACAGAGGACTTGTTAGGAGTAACGACAGAGGACTTGTTAGGAGTAACGACAGAGGACCTGTTAGGAGTAACGACAGAGGACCTGTTAGGAGTAACGACAGAGGACCTGTTAGGAGTAACGACAGAGGACCTGTTAGGAGTAACGACAGAGGACCTGTTAGGAGTAACGACAGAGGACTTGTTAGGAGTAACGACAGGACTTGTTAGGAGTAACGACAGAGGACCTGTTAGGAGTAACGACAGAGGACCTGTTAGGAGTAACGACAGAGGACCTGTTAGGAGTAACGACAGAGGACCTGTTAGGAGTAACGACAGAGGACCTGTTAGGAGTAACGACAGAGGACCTGTTAGGAGTAACGACAGAGGACCTGTTAGGAGTAACGACAGAGGACTTGTTTGGAGTAACGACAGAGGACTTGTTTGGAGTAACGACAGAGGACTTGTTTGGAGTAACGACAGAGGACCTGTTAGGAGTAACGACAGAGGACCTGTTAGGAGTAACGACAGAGGACCTGTTAGGAGTAACGACAGAGGACTTGTTAGGAGTAACGACAGAGGACCTGTTAGGAGTAACGACAGAGGACCTGTTAGGAGTAACGACAGAGGACCTGTTAGGAGTAACGACAGAGGACTTGTTTGGAGTAACGACAGAGGACTTGTTTGGAGTAACGACAGAGGACTTGTTTGGAGTAACGACAGAGGACTTGTTTGGAGTAACGACAGAGGACTTGTTTGGAGTAACGACAGAGGACTTGTTTGGAGTAACGACAGAGGACTTGTTTGGAGTAACGACAGAGGACTTGTTTGGAGTAACGACAGAGGACTTGTTAGGAGTAACGACAGAGGACTTGTTAGGAGTAACGACAGAGGACTTGTTAGGAGTAACGACAGAGGACTTGTTAGGAGTAACGACAGAGGACTTGTTAGGAGTAACGACAGAGGACTTGTTAGGAGTAACGACAGAGGACTTGTTAGGAGTAACGACAGAGGACTTGTTAGGAGTAACGACAGAGGACTTGTTAGGAGTAACGACAGAGGACCTGTTAGGAGTAACGACAGAGGACCTGTTAGGAGTAACGACAGAGGACCTGTTAGGAGTAACGACAGAGGACCTGTTAGGAGTAACGACAGAGGACCTGTTAGGAGTAACGACAGAGGACTTGTTAGGAGTAACGACAGGACTTGTTAGGAGTAACGACAGAGGACCTGTTAGGAGTAACGACAGAGGACCTGTTAGGAGTAACGACAGAGGACCTGTTAGGAGTAACGACAGAGGACCTGTTAGGAGTAACGACAGAGGACCTGTTAGGAGTAACGACAGAGGACCTGTTAGGAGTAACGACAGAGGACCTGTTAGGAGTAACGACAGAGGACTTGTTTGGAGTAACGACAGAGGACTTGTTTGGAGTAACGACAGAGGACTTGTTTGGAGTAACGACAGAGGACCTGTTAGGAGTAACGACAGAGGACCTGTTAGGAGTAACGACAGAGGACCTGTTAGGAGTAACGACAGAGGACTTGTTAGGAGTAACGACAGAGGACCTGTTAGGAGTAACGACAGAGGACCTGTTAGGAGTAACGACAGAGGACCTGTTAGGAGTAACGACAGAGGACTTGTTTGGAGTAACGACAGAGGACTTGTTTGGAGTAACGACAGAGGACTTGTTTGGAGTAACGACAGAGGACTTGTTTGGAGTAACGACAGAGGACTTGTTTGGAGTAACGACAGAGGACTTGTTTGGAGTAACGACAGAGGACTTGTTTGGAGTAACGACAGAGGACTTGTTTGGAGTAACGACAGAGGACTTGTTAGGAGTAACGACAGAGGACTTGTTAGGAGTAACGACAGAGGACTTGTTAGGAGTAACGACAGAGGACCTGTTAGGAGTAACGACAGAGGACCTGTTAGGAGTAACGACAGAGGACCTGTTAGGAGTAACGACAGAGGACCTGTTAGGAGTAACGACAGAGGACCTGTTTGGAGTAACGACAGAGGACTTGTTTGGAGTAACGACAGAGGACTTGTTTGGAGTAACGACAGAGGACTTGTTTGGAGTAACGACAGAGGACTTGTTTGGAGTAACGACAGAGGACTTGTTTGGAGTAACGACAGAGGACTTGTTTGGAGTAACGACAGAGGACTTGTTAGGAGTAACGACAGAGGACTTGTTAGGAGTAACGACAGAGGACCTGTTAGGAGTAACGACAGAGGACCTGTTAGGAGTAACGACAGAGGACCTGTTAGGAGTAACGACAGAGGACCTGTTAGGAGTAACGACAGAGGACCTGTTAGGAGTGGAGTAACGACAGAGGACTTGTTTGGAGTAACGACAGAGGACTTGTTTGGAGTAACGACAGAGGACTTGTTTGGAGTAACGACAGAGGACTTGTTTGGAGTAACGACAGAGGACTTGTTTGGAGTAACGACAGAGGACTTGTTTGGAGTAACGACAGAGGACTTGTTTGGAGTAACGACAGAGGACTTGTTTGGAGTAACGACAGAGGACTTGTTTGGAGTAACGACAGAGGACTTGTTTGGAGTAACGACAGAGGACTTGTTTGGAGTAACGACAGAGGACTTGTTTGGAGTAACGACAGAGGACTTGTTAGGAGTAACGACAGAGGACTTGTTGGAGTAACGACAGAGGACCTGTTAGGAGTAACGACAGAGGACCTGTTTGGAGTAACGACAGAGGACCTGTTAGGAGTAACGACAGAGGACCTGTTAGGAGTAACGACAGAGGACCTGTTAGGAGTAACGACAGAGGACCTGTTAGGAGTAACGACAGAGGACCTGTTAGGAGTAACGACAGAGGACTTGTTAGGAGTAACGACAGAGGACCTGTTAGGAGTAACGACAGAGGACCTGTTAGGAGTAACGACAGAGGACTTGTTTGGAGTAACGACAGAGGACTTGTTTGGAGTAACGACAGAGGACTTGTTTGGAGTAACGACAGAGGACCTGTTAGGAGTAACGACAGAGGACCTGTTAGGAGTAACACAGTCAGACCTGTCCAGCCTGGCCAGGAGACAGAGGACTTGTTAGGAGTAACGACAGAGGACTTGTTTGGAGTAACGACAGAGGACCTGTTAGGAGTAACGACAGAGGACCTGTTAGGAGTAACACAGTCAGACCTGTCCAGCCTGGCCAGGAGACAGAGGACTTGTTAGGAGTAACGACAGGACTTGTTAGGAGTAACGACAGAGGACTTGTTTGGAGTAACGACAGAGGACTTGTTTGGAGTAATGACAGAGGACTTGTTTGGAGTAACGACAGAGGACTTGTTTGGAGTAACGACAGAGGACTTGTTTGGAGTAACGACAGAGGACTTGTTTGGAGTAACGACAGAGGACTTGTTAGGAGTAACGACAGAGGACTTGTTAGGAGTAACGACAGAGGACTTGTTAGGAGTAACGACAGAGGACCTGTTAGGAGTAACGACAGAGGATCTGTTAGGAGTAACGACAGAGGACTTGTTAGGAGTAAAGACAGAGGACTTGTTAGGAGTAACGACAGAGGACCTGTTAGGAGTAACGACAGAGGACTTGTTAGGAGTAACGACAGAGGACCTGTTAGGAGTAACGACAGAGGACCTGTTAGGAGTAACGACAGAGGACCTGTTAGGAGTAACGACAGAGGACCTGTTAGGAGTAACGACAGAGGACCTGTTAGGAGTAACGACAGAGGACCTGTTAGGAGTAACGACAGAGGACCTGTTAGGAGTAACGACAGAGGACTTGTTAGGAGTAACGACAGAGGACTTGTTAGGAGTAACGACAGAGGACTTGTTAGGAGTAACGACAGAGGACTTGTTAGGAGTAACGACAGGACTTGTTAGGAGTAACGACAGAGGACCTGTTAGGAGTAACGACAGAGGACCTGTTAGGAGTAACGACAGAGGACCTGTTAGGAGTAACGACAGAGGACCTGTTAGGAGTAACGACAGAGGACCTGTTAGGAGTAACGACAGAGGACCTGTTAGGAGTAACGACAGAGGACCTGTTAGGAGTAACGACAGAGGACCTGTTAGGAGTAACGACAGAGGACTTGTTAGGAGTAACGGCAGAGGACCTGTTAGGAGTAACGACAGAGGACCTGTTAGGAGTAACGACAGAGGACTTGTTTGGAGTAACGACAGAGGACTTGTTTGGAGTAACGACAGAGGACTTGTTTGGAGTAACGACAGAGGACTTGTTTGGAGTAACGACAGAGGACTTGTTTAGAGTAACGACAGAGGACTTGTTAGGAGTAACGACAGAGGACTTGTTAGGAGTAACGACAGAGGACCTGTTAGGAGTAACGACAGAGGACCTGTTAGGAGTAACGACAGAGGACCTGTTAGGAGTAACGACAGAGGACCTGTTTGGAGTAACGACAGAGGACCTGTTTGGAGTAACGACAGAGGACTTGTTTGGAGTAACGACAGAGGACTTGTTTGGAGTAACGACAGAGGACTTGTTTGGAGTAACGACAGAGGACTTGTTTGGAGTAACGACAGAGGACTTGTTTGGAGTAACGACAGAGGACTTGTTTGGAGTAACGACAGAGGACTTGTTTGGAGTAACGACAGAGGACTTGTTTGGAGTAACGACAGAGGACCTGTTAGGAGTAACGACAGAGGACTTGTTAGGAGTAACGACAGAGGACTTGTTTGGAGTAACGACAGAGGACCTGTTAGGAGTAACGACAGAGGACCTGTTAGGAGTAACGACAGAGGACCTGTTAGGAGTAACGACAGAGGACCTGTTAGGAGTAACGACAGAGGACCTGTTAGGAGTAACGACAGAGGACCTGTTAGGAGTAACGACAGAGGACCTGTTAGGAGTAACGACAGAGGACCTGTTGGAGTAACGACAGAGGACCTGTTTGGAGTAACGACAGAGGACTTGTTTGGAGTAACGACAGAGGACTTGTTGGAGTAACGACAGAGGACTTGTTTGGAGTAACGACTGAGGACTTGTTTGGAGTAACGACAGAGGACTTATTTGGAGTAACGACATAGGACTTGTTTGGAGTAACGACAGAGGACTTGTTTGGAGTAACGACATAGGACTTGTTTGGAGTAACGACAGAGGACTTGTTTGGAGTAACGACAGAGGACTTGTTAGGAGTAACGACAGAGGACCTTGTTAGGAGTAACGACAGAGGACCTGTTAGGAGTAACGACAGAGGACCTGTTAGGAGTAACGACAGAGGACCTGTTAGGAGTAACGACAGAGGACCTGTTAGGAGTAACGACAGAAGACCTGTTTGGAGTAACGACAGAGGACTTGTTTGGAGTAACGACAGAGGACTTGTTTGGAGTAACGACAGAGGACTTGTTTGGAGTAACGACAGAGGACTTGTTTGGAGTAACGACAGAGGACTTGTTTGGAGTAACGACAGAGGACTTGTTTGGAGTAACGACAGAGGACTTGTTTGGAGTAACGACAGAGGACTTGTTTGGAGTAACGACAGAGGACTTGTTTGGAGTAACGACAGAGGACTTGTTTGGAGTAACGACAGAGGACCTGTTAGGAGTAACGACAGAGGACCTGTTAGGAGTAACGACAGAGGACTTGTTTGGAGTAACGACAGAGGACCTGTTAGGAGTAACGACAGAGGACCTGTTAGGAGTAATGACAGAGGACCTGTTAGGAGTAACGACAGAGGACCTGTTAGGAGTAACGACAGAGGACTTGTTAGGAGTAACGACAGAGGACCTGTTAGGAGTAACGACAGAGGACCTGTTAGGAGTAACGACAGAGGACTTGTTTGGAGTAACGGCAGAGGACCTGTTAGGAGTAACGACAGAGGACCTGTTAGGAGTAACACAGTCAGACCTGTCCAGCCTGGCCAGGAGACAGAGGACTTGTTAGGAGTAACGACAGAGGACTTGTTTGGAGTAACGACAGAGGACCTGTTAGGAGTAACGACAGAGGACCTGTTAGGAGTAACACAGTCAGACCTGTCCAGCCTGGCCAGGAGACAGAGGACGTGTTAGGAGTAACGACAGGACTTGTTAGGAGTAACGACAGAGGACTTGTTTGGAGTAACGACAGAGGACTTGTTTGGAGTAATGACAGAGGACTTGTTTGGAGTAACGACAGAGGACTTGTTTGGAGTAACGACAGAGGACTTGTTTGGAGTAACGACAGAGGACTTGTTTGGAGTAACGACAGAGGACTTGTTTGGAGTAACGACAGAGGACCTGTTAGGAGTAACGACAGAGGACTTGTTTGGAGTAACGACAGAGGACTTGTTTGGAGTAACGGCAGAGGACTTGTTTGGAGTAACGACAGAGGACTTGTTTGGAGTAACGACAGAGGACTTGTTTGGAGTAACGACAGAGGACCTGTTAGGAGTAACGACAGAGGACTTGTTTGGAGTAACGGCAGAGGACCTGTTAGGAGTAACGACAGAGGACTTGTTTGGAGTAACGACAGAGGACCTGTTAGGAGTAACGACAGAGGACCTGTTAGGAGTAACGACAGAGGACCTGTTAGGAGTAACGACAGAGGACCTGTTAGGAGTAACGACAGAGGACTTGTTAGGAGTAACGACAGAGGACCTGTTAGGAGTAACGACAGAGGACCTGTTAGGAGTAACGACAGAGGACTTGTTTGGAGTAACGGCAGAGGACCTGTTAGGAGTAACGACAGAGGACCTACCTGTTAGGAGTAACACAGTCAGACCTGTCCAGCCTGGCCAGGAGACAGAGGACTTGTTAGGAGTAACGACAGAGGACTTGTTTGGAGTAACGACAGAGGACCTGTTAGGAGTAACGACAGAGGACCTGTTAGGAGTAACACAGTCAGACCTGTCCAGCCTGGCCAGGAGACAGAGGACGTGTTAGGAGTAACGACAGGACTTGTTAGGAGTAACGACAGAGGACTTGTTTGGAGTAACGACAGAGGACTTGTTTGGAGTAACGACAGAGGACTTGTTTGGAGTAACGACAGAGGACTTGTTTGGAGTAACGACAGAGGACTTGTTTGGAGTAACGACAGAGGACTTGTTTGGAGTAACGACAGAGGACTTGTTTGGAGTAACGACAGAGGACCTGTTAGGAGTAACGACAGAGGACTTGTTTGGAGTAACGACAGAGGACTTGTTTGGAGTAACGACAGAGGACTTGTTTGGAGTAACGACAGAGGACCTGTTAGGAGTAACGACAGAGGACCTGTTAGGAGTAACGACAGAGGACCTGTTAGGAGTAACGACAGAGGACCTGTTAGGAGTAACGACAGAGGACCTGTTAGGAGTAACGACAGAGGACCTGTTAGGAGTAACGACAGAGGACCTGTTAGGAGTAACGACATCTATTAGAACACTAAATCATGGTGGTGGAAGGACATTACTGCCACAGAATTGATCATCTTGTTCTGGGCTGTAAAAACAACAGAGAGAGAGAGAGAGGAGGGTGAGGAGAGTAGAGGATGTCTTGCTGCAGTGGAAATATGCTCTTGGCAATCTGCCCTGTAGTGGAGCTCTCCCACTCTAAAATTTTACTTAGCATGATTAAAAAGTAATGACGTATTACAAAAGCTCACTGTCTCTCCCACTATTTATGTCTTCTCTCTCTCCCACTATTTGTCTTCTCTTGCTCTCTCTCTCTCCCACTATTTATGTCTTCTCTCGCTCTCTCTCTCAAATTCAATTCAAGGGGCTTTATTGGCATGGGAAACATGTTTACATTGCCAAAGCAAGTTGAGTAAATAATAAACAAAAGTGAAATAAACAAAATATGAACAGCAAACATTACACTCCAAAAGAATCAAGACATTTCAAATGTCATATTATGTCTATATACAGTGTTGTAAGGATGAGCAAATAGTTATTAAACTACAAAAGGGAAAATAAATAAGCATAAATATGTACAATGGTGTTTATTCTTCACTGGTTGCCCTTTTCTTGTGGGAACAGGTCACAAATCTTGCTGCTGTGATGGCACACTGTGGAATTTCACCCAGTAGATATGGGAGTTTATCAAAATTGGATTTGTTTTCAAATTCTTTGTGGATCTGTGTAATCTGAGGGAATTATGTGTCTCTAATATGGTCATACATTTGGCAGGAGGTTAGGAAGTGCAGCTCAGTTTCCACCTCATTTTGTGGGCAGTGTGCACATAGCCTGTCTTCTCTTGAGAGCCATGTCTGCCTACGGCGGCCTTTCTCAATAGCAAGGCTATGCTCACTGAGTCTGTACATAGTCAAAGCTTTCCTTAATTTTGGGTCAGTCACAGTGGTCAGGTATTCTGCCGCTGTGTACTCTCTGTTTAGGGCCAAATAGCATTCTAGTTTGCTCTGTTTTTTTGTTGATTCTTTCCAAAGTGTCAAGTAATTATCTTTTTGTTTTCTCATGATTTGATTGGGTCTAATTGTGCTGCAGTCCTGGGGCTCTGTGGGGTCTGTTTGTATTTGTGAACAGAGCCCCAGGACCAGCTTGCTTAGGGGACTCTTCTCCAGGTTAATCTCGCTGTAGGTGATGGCTTTGTTATGGAAGGTTTGGGAATCGCTTCCTTTTAGGTGGTTGTAGAATTTAATGGCTCTGTTCTTGGTTTTTATAATTAGCGGGTATCGACCTAATTCTGCTCATTATTTGGTGTTTTACGTTGTAAACTGAGGATATT
The DNA here is from genome assembly GCF_002021735.2 of Oncorhynchus kisutch. Classification (NCBI taxonomy): domain Eukaryota; kingdom Metazoa; phylum Chordata; class Actinopteri; order Salmoniformes; family Salmonidae; genus Oncorhynchus; species Oncorhynchus kisutch. Next base: position 8,189,962 of record NC_034190.2, on the reverse strand, counting down.
TTGGCAGAATTTTGGTGTTTGTCCCATTTTGTGAATTCTTGGTTGGTGAGCAGACCCCAGACCTCACAGCCATAAAGGGCAATGGGTTCTATAACTGATTCAAGTATTTTTAGCCAGATCCTAATTGGTATGACAAATTATATGTTCATATTGAGGCCATAGAAGGCCTTTCTTGCCTTGTCTCTCAGATCGTTCACAGCTTTGTGGAAGTTACCTGTGGCGTTGATGTTTAGGCTGAGGGTATGTGTAGTATTTTGTGTGCTCTAGGGCAACGGTGTCTAGATGGAATTTGTATTTGTGGTCCTGGTGTCCTGAGGTTTACTGTCAGGGCCCAGGTCTGACAGAATCTGTGCATAAGATCTAGGTGCTGCTGTAGGCCCTCCTTGGTTGGTGACAGAAGCACCAGATCATCAGCAAACAGTAAACAATTGACTTCAGATTCTAGTAGGGTGAGACCGGGTGCTGCAGACTGTTCTAGTGCCCGTGCCAATTCGTTGATATATATGTTGAAGAGGTTGGGGCTCAAGCTGCATCTCCCTGTCTCACCCTACAACCTTTAGTTTTTTTTTTTTTTTGCCAATTTAAACCACACATTTGTTCTAACCCCCCCCCCCCCCCTACTCAGAGGCTCCAAGAGAAAGTGGAGGAGGGCAACCTTGACCCCCGTGAGAGCATGGTCGCCATGGAAGCGCAGGTCAGTCAGTTGCCCACCCCCGTCCCTCGACTCCCTCCTCTCAGTCATTTGTGGTAGTTCCGTCTGAGTGGGGCATGTTCATTTACTTCCTCTGTGCTCTCTCCCTGACTGTGTCCCAAATGGCACCCTATTTCACATGACCAAAGCCCTAAAGTAGTGTGCTGAATAGGGACTTAAGGGTGCCATTTTGTGACACAGCCCCTGACTCCTGTTTCTCTGTCCCCTATGGCGTCCAGAGGAAAGACTTCCCTAAGGGGATCCCAGAGTGTGGTACTGACGCGCTCCGCTTCGCACTCTGCTCTTACAAGGCCCAGGGTGAGTGACTCTGCTCTTACAAGGCCCAGGGTGAGTGACTCTGCTCTTACAAGGTCCCAGGGTGAGTGGCTCTGCTCTTAAAAGGCCCAGGGTGAGTGATTCTGCTCTTACAAGGCCCGGGGTGAGTGACTCTGCTCTTACAAGGCCCGGGGTGAGTGACTCCCTGAGTCTCCTTCACGTCAGGTGTTTTATCTGAGGAAAGAGGTCTATTTGTCAAACTCCAGGTCTCTTTGTAGTTTTTCTCTTGAGAATAGCCGAGGTCGTCTTCCAAAGTTCTGACAACAACAAAAAACAACAGTTTGTTTCCATAGCAACAATATCACTGTCTCTCTCTCTCTGTGCGTCCATCAGGTGAGGACATCAGTCTGTCCGTGTCCCAGGTGCTGAGCTGTAGACACTTCTGTAACAAGATGTGGCAGACAGTGAGATTCACACTGGGTGTCCTGGAGGACAGAGGGGCTGAACTGGGAACAGTGGAACAGGTAATGGATTAGATTCATACCGTAGCGGAACACCAACAGACATGACAATGTTATATCGCTGTTGCTGTCACATTAATGTCACTGGGAGACTAAAGTGAAAATGTGACTGTGGAAGTTAAGATTCTCTCTATAATAATCACAGATTTCTCCAGTCATTTAAATTCCTTAATTCCTGTTTGTTATAAACTAGGTTTCCATCCAGAGGTTGAGGGGCATAAAGATGGCTGCCAACGTGCACTTAACACAAATTCCTCGTTCCGCTCGTTCATTTCTCTCCGTTACTCTTTTTTTTTTTGTCGGGTCATTAACAGAGTATACATGATCCCTATTTTTAGCTTCCAGATGCCAGGCAATTAGAAAAATAAATGAAACTGTAGATTGAACCATGTCGCATGCCGTAGTTTAAACAGTCAATGGGTAGTGCTTTTAAACAATTACGTCATATCTTTTAATTCTGACATTTGTATGCACTTCAGCCATTGGCCGACGGATTTTCATGCATATATATTCTAAAATCCGCATAAAAACATATCTTCCCAGATGTTTCCATTTTTATTTTTAAAGTCAGTTTAAGAACAAATTCTTATTTTCAATGACAGCCTAGGAACAGTGGGTTAACTGCCTGTTCAGGGGCAGAACGACAGATTTTTACCTTGTCAGCTCGGGGGTTTGAACTTACAACCTTCCGGTTACTAGTCCAACGCTCTAACCACTAGGCTACCCTGCCGCCCCATTAAATGAACTGGTTGCAGATAACAGTCTGTGATGACGTAGAGCATATACAAATACTGTACATTCCCATGTAACGAAATTAAAAAATATACAAGTTAAATAGCTTTCCTTCTCATTTATAACCCTTCTGATCATTTTGTTCCAAAACAAATGGCCCACTCTGGTCTCGGGTACGTGTTCTCTAGCCAACAGCTCACAGATACAGGCTACCTACACGAAGACATTATTACGGACAAAAAAGAAAGATGACTTCTATTGTCAAAAGGCAGGCAAACATCGACTCATCGTAACTCATTTCATCTGTAGCCTAGTCAACTGCATGGTTTCCCGAGTCGTAGTGGGAGGACAACACAACATATCGTTGTGTGACTACAAGTTTACAGACTACAAGTGTGTTATGATATCAATATTTGCGCATAAAGGAATTTCCACCGCCATTTCCTTCATTTTATTAGATGCTAAAAAGATCCCACGTTGTTTAGCGTATTTAGTTTTGTTGACATTTGGAAAGTTTACTGACACATGTTCTGTTTCCATCAGGTCTGTTGTGACATTTTATATCAGACATTTTTACTAGCATAAAAAGGTGGGATGGAAACCTGGAAATATATATTGTAAATATGACTCTCTCTCTCTCCCTCCCTCTGTCTCTCTCCCTCTCTCTCTGTCTCTCTCCCTCTCTCTCCTTCCCTCCATCTCTCTCCCTCTCTCTCCTTCCCTCCATCTCTTTCCCTCTCTCTGTCTCTCTCCCTCTCTCTCTCTCTCTCTCCCTCTCTCTCTCTCCCTCTCTCCTTCCCTCTGTCTCTCTCCCTCTCTCTCCTTCCCTCTCTCTCCCTCCCTCTGTCTCCCTCCCTCTGTCTCCCTCCCTCTGTCTCCCTCCCTCTCTCTCCTTCCCTCCATCTCTCTCCCTCTCTCTCCTTCCCTCCATCTCTCTCCCTCTCTCTCCTTCCCTCCATCTCTCTCCCTCTCTCTCCTTCCCTCCATCTCTTTCCCTCTCTCTGTCTCTCTCCCTCTCTCTCTCTCTCTCTCCCTCTCTCTCTCTCCCTCTCTCCTTCCCTCTGTCTCTCTCCCTCTCTCTCCCTCCCTCTCTCTCCTTCCCTCTCTCTCCCTCCCTCTGTCTCTCTCCCTCTCTCTCCCTCCCTCTGTCTCTCTCCCTCTCTCTCCCTCCCTCTGTCTCTCTCCCTCTCTCTCCCTCCCTCTGTCTCTCTCCCTCTCTCTCCTTCCCTCCATCTCTTTCCCTCTCTCTCCCTCTCTCTCTTTCCCTCTCTCTTCTTCCCTCTCTCTCCCTCTCTCTGTCTCTCTCCCGCCCTCTGTCTCTCTCCCTCTCTTTCTCTCCCTTCTTCTATCTCTCTTTCTGTCCAGACCTCTCCTCTGGACAGTATGGACCAGTGGGTTTGTTCTCGGCTCTATAGCACGGTGCTCCAGTGTGAGCAGGGCTTTGAGAGATATGAACTCCACTCTGTTACCGCTGCCCTGCACTCCTTCTGGCTGCACAGCCTCTGTGACATCTACCTGGTGAGGAGAATCTGTCATGGACTGTAGTTTAGTAATGGACATCAAGGACTGAGGAGAAACTCTCTTCTCTCTAAATGTGTCTTCCCCTGATCTCTACATCTCTCTCTCGCTCTCTCTCTCAGGAGTGCATCAAGCCAGTGCTGAGCCAGGACTCTGGCGCCGGGGCGATCGACACAGTGCACACTGGGAGAGGTAGCCAGAGAGAGAAGCAGGTGGTCAGGGCTGTTCTCTACCACTGTGTGTCTGTCTCTCTGGCCCTCCTCTCTCCCTTCATGCCCTTCCTCACTGAGGAGCTGTGGCAGAGGCTCTACCTTCTCAGGGGAGAGAGTGGTGATAGCGCCGGGGCTAGCTTGTGTCTACAGCCATACCCACAGTCTTCACAACTGGTAAGAGAGTAGTAGGGGGGGAAAGAGGGGTCCTAGTCAGTTGCACAACTGAAATGTAAACTCAGCAAAAAAAGAAACGTCCTCACTGTCAACTGGGTTTTATTTTCAGCAAACTGAACATGTGTAAATATTTGTATGAACATAAGATTCAATAACTGAGACATAAACTGAACAAGTTCCACAGACATGTGACTAACAGAAATGGAATAATGTGCCCCTGAACAAAGGGGGGGTCAAAATCAAAAGTAACAGTCAGGTATCTGGTGTGGCCACCAGCTGCATTAAGTACTGCAGTGCATCTCCTCCTCATAGACTGCACCAGATTTGACAGTTCTTGCTGTGAGATGTTACCCCAGTCTTCCACCAAGGCACCTGCAAGTTCCCGGACATTTCTGGGGGGGAATGGCCCTAACCCTCACCCTCCGATCCAACAGGTCCCAGACGTGCTCAATGGGATTGAGATCCGGACTCTTCGCTGGCCATGGCAGAACACTGACATTCCTGTCTTGCAGGAAATCACTCACAGAACGGGCAGCATGGCTGGTGTCATTGTCATGCTGGAGGGTCATGCCAGGATGAGCCTGCAGGAAGGGTACCACATGAGGGAGGAAGATGTCTTCCCTGTAACGCACAGCGTTGAGATTGCCTGCAATGACAACAAGCTCAGTCCGATGATGCTGTGACACACCGCCCCAGACCATGACGGACCCTCCACCTCCAAATCCATCCCTCTCCAGAGTACAGGCCTCAGTGTAGCGCTCATTCCTTCGACGATAAACCCGAATCCGACCATCACCCCTGGTGAGACAGTCTGTCTGGCTTCTACACCTGCATTGCTTGCTGTTTGGGGGTTTAGGCTGGGTTTCTGTACAGCACTTTGAGATATCAGCTGATGTACGAAGGGCTATATAAATAAATTTGATTTGATTTGGTCCAGCGACGGTGGGTTTGTGCCCATAGGCGACGTTGTTGCCGGTGATGTAAGGCAGGTCCTCACCAGACAACAGGCCCTCAGGCCAGCCTCTCTCAGCCTATTGTGGTCAGTCTGCGCACTGATGGAGGGATTGTGCGTTCCTGGTGTAACTCAGGCAGTTGTTGTTGCCATCCTGTACCTGTCCTGCAGGTGTTATGTTTGGATGTACTGATAATGCGCAGGTGTTGTTACACGTGGTCTGCCACTGCGAGGACGATCAGCTGTCCGTCCTGTCTCCCTGTAGCGCTGTCTTAGGCGTCTTACAGTATGGACATTGCAATTTATTGCAATGGCCACATCTGCAGTCCTCATGCCTCCTTGCAGCATGCCTAAGGCACGTTCACGCAGATGAGCAGGGACCCTGGGCATCTTTCTTTTGGTGTTTTTCAGTCAGTAGAAAGGTCTCTTTAGTGTCCTAAGTTGTCATAACTGTGACCTTAATTGACTACCGTCTGTAAGCTGTTAGTGTCTTAACGACCGTTCCACAGGTGCATGTTCTTCAATTGTTTATGGTCCATTGAACAAACATGGGAAACAGTGTTTAAACCCTTTAAAATGAAAATTTGTGAAGTTATTTGGATTTTTACAAATTATCTTAGAAAGACAGGATCCTGAAAAAGGGACGTTTATTTTTTTGCTGAGTTTATGTAGATACTAATACATACACATGCGCACACACACACACACACTCACTTTATACCCATTTATGTTCATACTGGTGTGGGGTTTATAGCACTTGTATAGCTATAAAACTACTGACTAGAAAGCTATAGACTTAATGAAATCCTATTGGCTATAGAGCTGTGAGGATCATTAAATTTATGAGGCTTGGACACAAAAATGTGCTATTTAGAACCTAAGATGGTTCTTCGGCTGTGCCCCATAGGAGAACCTTTTGAAGAACCCAATTTTGTTTACAGGTAGAACCCTTTTGGATTCCATGTAGAACCCTCTGTGTAAAGGGTTCTACCTGGAACAAAAAAAGGGTTCTCTTATGGGGACAGCCGGAGAACCATCTTAGGTTCTAAATAGCACATTTTTTCTAAGAGTGTACTATGGTAATATCATTAGTGCTGAGAAACTAACGGTCACATCTGTGGTTTTGGTTTCTCTTCTTCCTTGTTTTTTTTACCTCTATCTCTCTCCCATCTATCTCGCTCCTTCTTGTTATTTCTGCTCAACTTCCTGCCAGGCACACTGGCACTTCCCCCAGGAGGAAGCAGACTTCACTCTGGTCCAGGAAGTGGTGAGAGTAGCCAGGTCCCTCAGGGCCCAGTGTGGCATGACCAAGGAGAAGCCTGACAGTACGTCACTGTCACATCAATGTCACAACTGAACTCAACTGGATAGATACATGTTATGTCTATTGGCCTGGTATTGGATAAGTTGTTGTCACAGATTTAGTAGTCGACCACACAGAGATTTGACAGATCAACTATAACGGTGCTTCAATGTGACCATTGCATGTTTTATGTGGTTATATAAGCCGAGTTGTAAACTGGAGAGATCCTGATCGAAATCTGATCTATGATATGTAGCATCCCTCTGAAAAACTCATTCTGCCTTGTGAACGTTATAATCATCATGTAAACAGTGTTCTCTCTCCGTCTCCGTCTGAGCATTACAGTAGACGGTATGTGTTGGTTCTAGATGAACCAGTGTATTCACCCTGGCAGGGCCATTTCATTCCAACTGTACGTCATAAGAGTGTCATCAACATGACAAAGCCTTCTACATATAAGGATTATGTTTCCTATCTGTTCTAGTGTAGGCTGGACAAAAAAACCTGATCTAAATATGTTTACGATATGGACCATCTTTCTGTCAGGCTATTTCATGGCATGATTCTCTTTTATAATGTATATGAATAATATCATAATAATGATTATTATAATTAATCATAATCATATATACTCATTCATCATGTATACTAATAAATCACATTTCCTCTGTGTTCCAGTGTGGGCCGTGTGTTCGCCCAGCCAAGCCCAGATCCTGGTCCACTTTGGCCCTGCTGTACGGACCCTGGGCCGAATCACCAAGCTCCACCTCCACTGTCCTCAGGGGGCCGGCTCCCTGTCCTTCCCGTTGGCTCCCCCTCCCCCTAAAGGCAGTGCTGTGGGTGTGGTCGACCACTCCTGTCAGTTACACCTCAATGTTCAGGTAATCATTCGGCTTCAGTGTAATCTCATACAGATTTCTAGAAATGGAGGATTGTAATATGGTACTGAGTTGTTTGCCTTCTTCCAGGGCGGTGTGAATGTGAGCAAACTTAGTCTCCAGCTCTCCCAACGCAGAGAGAAGCTCCTCTCTAAACTGGAACAGTCCCTCTCTCGAACCCGTGTGCCAAACTACTTACAGAAGGTTCCAGAGCGAGTGAGGATAGAGACAGAGAACAAAGTAAGATATAAAAACTGGGAAGTGGGTGCATGAAATGTGGCAAGGGTGTGTGTTTTGTGAGATAAAACGGGCCGATGACAGAATGCCTCACACACTCACTTGCCACAGTCCCCTGTGACCAACACAACAGAATGCCTCACACACTCACTTGCCACAGTCCCCTGTGACCAACACAACAGAATGCCTCACACACTCACTTGCCACAGTCCCCTGTGACCAACACAACAGAATGCCTCACACACTCACTTGCCACAGTCCCCTGTGACCAACACAACAGAATGCCTCACACACTCACTTGCCACAGTCCCCTGTGACCAACACAACAGAATGCCTCACACACTCACTTGCCACAGTCCCCTGTGACCAACACAGAATGCCTCACACATTCACTTGCCACAGTCCCCTGTGACCAACACAACAGAATGCCTCACACACTCACTTGCCACAGTCCCCTGTGACCAACACAACAGAATGCCTCACACACTCACTTGCCACAGTCCCCTGTGACCAACACAACAGAATGCCTCACACACTCACTTGCCACAGTCCCCTGTGACCAACACAACAGAATGCCTCACACACTCACTTGCCACAGTCCCCTGTGACCAACACAACAGAATGCCTCACACACTCACTTGCCACAGTCCCCTGTGACCAACACAACAGAATGCCTCACACACTCACTTGCCACAGTCCCCTGTGACCAACACAACAGAATGCCTCACACACTCACTTGCCACAGTCCCCTGTGACCAACACAACAGAATGCCTCACACACTCACTTGCCACAGTCCCCTGTGACCAACACAACAGAATGCCTCACACACTCACTTGCCACAGTCCCCTGTGACCAACACAACAGAATGCCTCACACACTCACTTGCCACAGTCCCCTGTGACCAACACAACAGAATGCCTCACACATTCACTTGCCACAGTCCCCTGTGACCAACACAACAGAATGCCTCACACACTCACTTGCCACAGTCCCCTGTGACCAACACAACAGAATGCCTCACACACTCACTTGCCACAGTCCCCTGTGACCAACACAACAGAATGCCTCACACACTCACTTGCCACAGTCCCCTGTGACCAACACAACAGAATGAGCTATATGGCATGTTGGGAGATCTCCCTGGACGATGGGACTTTTAACTCTCTTAGTTTGCTCGTGTTATTGATCCTTGTCTTTGTAATCATTGTTGATGTTTGTGATGATAAAGTACTACTTGACTCTAGTTTATTTATTTCACCTTTATTTAACCAGGTAGGAAAGTTGAGAACAAGTTCTCATTTACAACTGCGACCTGGCCAAGATAAAGCAAAGCAGTTCGACACAGACAACAACACAGAGTTACACATGGAGTAAAACAAACATACAGTCAATAATACAGTATAAACAAGTCTAAATACGATGTGAGCAAATGAGGTGAGATAAGGGAGGTAAAGGCAAAAAAAAGGCAATTTTGGCAAAGTAAATACAATATAGCAAGTAAAACACTGGAATGGTAGATTTGCAGTGGAAGAATGTGCAAAGTAGAAATAGAAATAATGAGGTGATTGACCTCTCAATATTAAATAGATTTACCATTTTAATTCAGGCATGGAAATCACGAGTTCAGTAGCTGAGCAATACATTTTTAGTATGCGTAGTATTGGGACATTAGATAGTCCAGTATTTGCATACCATAGAAAAAAAAACATGTGCACGATCTCACAATAACAACCTTTTGTATTTGTCACGTGAGCAAACTTGCTTTCATCCTGTGATCAAATGTTGTTGATGTAAACTGGAGCAAAATGGCCGACATACCAGCATGTCTACTGTTTACATCCAAAATGGCATCCTATTACCTCATAAGGCTCTGGTCAAAAGTAGTGCACTATATAGGAAATAGGGTGCCATTTGGGACGTAAAACCATTGATGAAGATGTTCTTGAAAGAGACTTTGCTTTGTATTTCTGTTAAATGATTTGCCTTCATTCCCTCCCCACAATGGAATGTATCTGTTTAGATCTCAGCCTTGGAGCAGGAGCTGAGGAACATTGAGGAGCAGCTGTCAGCAATACAGGGACCTCCAAAACACACCTCTGGTCAAAAGTAGTGTACTATGTAGGGTTTTTCACTAGTTCCCACAGTCAAAGTTAAATAAAAAATAAAATGCACATTTTTGTTTTCATTCATTTTTTAAGTTGGGGTTAGCCAATTTATTTTAAGCTGGGGTTAGCCAATTTATTTTAAGTTGGGGTTAGCCAATTTATTTTAAGCTGGGGTTAGCCAATTTATTTTAAGTTGGGGTTAGCCAATTTATTTTAAGTTGGGGTTAGCCAATTTATTTTAAGTTGGTTAGCCAATTTATTTTAAGTTGGGGTTAGCCAATTTATTTTAAGCTGGGGTTAGCCAATTTATTTTAAGCTGGGGTTAGCCAATTTATTTTAAGTTGGGGTTAGCCAATTTATTTTAAGTTGGGGTTAACCAATTTATTTTAAGTTGGGGTTAGCCAATTTATTTTAAATTGGGGTTAGGAATAAGGTTAGCAGTGTGGTTAGGTTTAAAATCAGATTTTAAGAAGAGACATTTTAGAACTAGGCGGGGTTAACTAGTGATGACCACTGTGAGGAATAGGACCCTGGTCTAAAGTAGTGCACAACGTAGGGAATAGGGTGCCATTTGAAACACAATCACAGTGAGAGAGGACCTCCCTCTACATGGACAACTTGACTGTCTACAGTGTCTGTCTGCAGGGATTCAACTCTGGATCGGACATTGATTATATCAATCATGGACTACCAGGTTTTCTGCCATTGAACACCAAGAACTGCAGGCCCTGGAATAACTACAGTGGTGACCCTACCCCTAATTACAGTGGTGACCCTACCCCTAACTACAGTGGTGACCCTACCCCTAACTACAGTGGTGACCCTACCCCTAACTACAGTGGTGACCCTACCCCTAACTACAGTGGTCACCGTACCCCTAATTACAGTGGTGACCCTACCCCTAATTACAGTGGTGACCCTACCCCTAATTACAGTGGTGACCCTACCCCTAATTACAGTGGTGACCCTACCCCTAACTACAGTGGTGACCCTACCCCTAATTACAGTGGTGACCCTACCCCTAATTACAGTGGTGACCCTACCCCTAATTACAGTGGTGACCCTACCCCTAATTACAGTGGTGACCCTACCCCTAATTACAGTGTTGACCCTACCCCTAATTACAGTGGTGACCCTACCCCTAATTACAGTGGTGACCCTACCCCTAATTAGTGGTGACCCTACCCCTAACTACAGTGGTGACCCTACCCCTAACTACAGTGGTGACCCTACCCCTAACTACAGTGGTGACCCTACCCCTAATTACAGTGGTGACCCTACCCCTAATTACAGTGGTGACCCTACCCCTAATTACAGTGGTGACCCTACCCCTTAATTACAGTGGTGACCCTACCCCTAACTACAGTGGTCACCGTACCCCTAATTACAGTGGTGACCCTACCCCTAATTACAGTGGTGACCCTACCCCTAATTACAGTGGTGACCCTACCCCTTAATTACAGTGGTGACCCTACCCCTAATTACAGTGGTCACCGTACCCCTAATTACAGTGGTGACCCTACCCCTAACTACAGTGGTGACCCTTGCTTGGAGTCAAGCCATATAGGCATGAATGCCTTGCTTGGAGTCAAGCCATATAGGCATGAATGCCTTGCTTGGAGTCAAGCCATATAGGCATGAATGCCTTGCTTGGAGACAAGCCATATAGGCATGAATGTAAAATAATACATTATTCAAATAATACCACTTGTCTGTCATCAAAAAACAGCATACTCTATCCCAGGGTTCCCCAGCCGAATTTGGCCCGCTGGTGATTTTTTTGGGCCCCCCAGGTTCCAAGCAAAAGATACATTTTGTTTTTTAGTTTTTTTTACATAAAAGGCTATAAAAACACCAGAAAATCAGCTGCAAGTTATTTTAATTTTGGAAATGTGTTCCAAAGTATTCCCACATATAATAGAGAGATATGTGTTATCGTATACAAATGTAAGCAAAGGTTTGACATGATTGTTTTAGTCAAATATTACACAGAACAAAACAAATGTATGCGATATGTAAAGTGTTGGTTTCATGAGCTGAAATAAAATATCCCTGAAATGTTCCATATGTACAGAAAGCTTATTTCTCTAGAATCTTGTGCACAAATGTGTTTACATCCCTGTTAGTGAGCATTGCTCCTTTGCCAAGATAATCCATCCATCTGACAGCTGTGGCATATCAAGAAGCTGATGAAACATTATGATCATTATACAGGTGCACCTTGTGCTGGGGACAATAAAAGCCCTCTCTAAAATGTGCAGTTTTGTCACAACACAATGCCACAGATGTCTCACATTTTGAGGGATCGTACAATTGGCATGCTGACTGCAGGAATGTCCACCAGAGCTGTTGCCAGATAATTTAATGTTCCTTTCTCTACCAGAAGCCCCATCCAACATCGTTTTAAAGAATTTGGCAGTATGTCCAACCGGCCTCACAACCGCAGACCACGTGTAACCACGCCAGCCCAAGACAGGACCTCCACATCCGGCTTCTTCACTTGCAGGATCGTCTGAGACCAACCACCCTGACAGCTGATGAAACTGTGGGTTTGCGCAACTGAGCTTCCTAGTTCCGACTAGCACGTGAAAGCGGGATCGCATGGCGTGGACGCGATTGGTCGACAGTCTGCTGGGAGGAGCGTTGTACGCTACCCCATACATTTTCCACTGGGATTCTTATCTCCTTTTCTAAAATCTCAGTCAAAGCTCCTTTGAATTCAATTAAATTCAAAATGCTTTATTGACATCAGAGACATATGTTTACATTGCCAAAGCTGGATCTGTGTTTCCCGATTTCCACTAGTTGCACAGTCAAAATTTGACGTATAGTAAACATTCATGAAAACAAAAATGTGTCTTTTGGTCTTAATTTAAGGTTAGGGTAAGGCATAAACTAGCGGTGTGGTGGAGGTTAGGTTATAGTTCCCTTGTCTTAAGGGTCAAAAATTATCCACCTTCACTAAACCCCTAAAATAAAGCAGCTTAAAATTACATATTAAGAAGATCAATAGTCGAAATGGGTGGGTTTTTTGACTAGCAACTTTAAAAAATATATATATATATACTATGGACAATTGAGCTAGGGGGTACAATAGCATATTACACAAGGACCTTAAGGGACATACATACACTTATAATTCTATTCTGTGGGCAGTTGTTGAGAACTCAGCAGTTGTTGACAGTTTCTAAACTCAGAGGCACAACATCGCGAGACTTCCGGAAATGTTTGCGAAACAGGGTTTGAGAAGAGAACAATTCTTCCTTAATTTTCTCGAAATCTAAAGGCATAACCTATAGATTCAAGCCAATGTCTTAAGTAGTTGGACATGTTATTACTCCAACTTCGTGAAAGTGTCACACGTTTTAATTTCCGTCAAAAACAACTATCTCGAATGCGTGGCTTTGATTTGACGGCATGCACATTTTCGGCCTGAGACGACCTTCAGACCCTGCTGTGTTTGTACGCATGAGCTACACAATTTCGCTATGGAATCCCGAAGTGTGATAGGCAGAAACTGCTTCTCCAATAGAAATCCCCCATCTTCGAACTGTACTGTCAAGAATTTGTATAACTAAACCAAGATAGATCACAGCTTGTCGTTTCCAAAGGGAACAGATGAGTCATAGTGGGCAGATCAAGCAAGGAGGTGGGCAGAGCTAGCGAGATCCAATTGTCCCGTTCTAGAAAATATCTGCATATTTCCATTAGGAAACACTTACTCCTGAAATTCGCGTGTGCAATATTTCAATTCGACTTTGAACTCCTAAACAACGCGCTTTTAAAAAACTTTGACAAAGGCGGAAGTTTACAAATCTTAGTCCACTATATGCATAACAGATTCTAGTTTGGGAAACAGAACTGTATTGAGATCAAATGTTTCATCGATGAGAAAAATTTGCAGAATGTAGGACTGGGCGCCAGTTGGCCTCCTCTCACTTACCATATTTGGCAGTGAGTGTAAACGCCAAACGGATGCTTCATATTTATACATCCAGTGAAATCTGTCTCATTGTCCTGTGGCACTGTCTTTGGCCTACTTGCTTGCTGACCACAGTCACAACAGGGGTGTATTCATTACGCCAATGACGTTACAAAACATTTTCCAACGATAAAAAGGTAGGTCTCTCCCCGTTTTACTTTCTTGCTGTTTGGTTCTTAAACGGTAAACGGTTTCCGTTGCAAGACGTAATGAATACACCCCAGATAGCAGAAAAATTGCCAATTTCGCCGGAGCGCCACCGCCCTTATGACGGTTGTCATGGCACTTTGTTGCTAGGGAAAATTGTACAGGGGACGAGGATGAAAGCGGAAGTTAGAAAGGATACAGCTTTTGTCAGATTAACGTCAAATTTGACTTTTCGCAGCAGGTTAGAATTTACGCAGCAGGTAAAGATAATTAAGGTAAGGAAAAGGGTTAGGGTTATGTAAAATTAAAAACAATAAGGCACTTTTACCGTTCATTTGACAAAAGCTGGATCCCTTCTAGCCATGACCAGGGGGCGTGGCCTTGCTTAACGAGTCAATCCGGAAGTAGTATGGAGCGTGTAAAATTCGGTGGTGTCAAATGAAAAATACCGTCAAGAGCCAGTGAAACACACATACTGGCTTGGACGGATTGGTAGGAGAACAGTGGTAAAAAGGACGATGCATATCGCAAGTCTCGGTGAATACATATGTTGATAAATAAATCAATTGAACACATCTAGCTAAATGTCGGATCCAAGAAAGAGGGGAGGAAATGTGGACTGGACATGCAGTGAGGCACTGACACCGGTGGGCAAAACGGAGAGGAATTAAAGTGAGAGTGAAGCCGATCAACTGAAACCATTCTTCGACATCCAAACTGGCTTTCCAGATAGCAAGCAACACGTCCTACCGGGGAAAATTACAAAAGGTGAGGTGGAAAATGTATTCTTGCTTAGCTAACGTTAGCTGTCTGAAGCTAGCTTGATCAAGTTGACTTGATTTACCTAGCTGTGAGCTAGGTCGTTATGGAACAAGCTCGCTAACATTTGATTTATGGAAAGGTCAATTGTTTGCTTGGCTAGCTAGGATGTAAGCTAACTAACGTCATTGATATGGAGATCTTCAAGTAATTGCAATTTACAAACATTTAACTCAACTTGTGGTTGCAATGATGTGCAGACATTCAGTCTTGGTCATGCAACAAAATGATAAAATAGTTAAGTTCACAACGTTTGTTATTCAAACTATTGTAGGCATTTTCTAATATTAGATTGTTAATTTTGAAATTACGTTTGCCAAGTTTTTGCTGTGTAGTTGTCTCAAATGGCTCTTACAGGCAAACGATAGTCGAACTACAATGTAGTTAGCTGTCAACAATAGTAGCGAAGCCACACGGATACAGTTGTTGTCTTGACTGGCTTCAACTTGCTTTTCTTAAATACCGATGACCAGTTTTGTTTAGTAGGCAACTCTTCTCCAAGACACATATTTACTTTAATAACAAACCTGATTCCAGGAAGGCTAGTCTCTTTTTTTTTTGAACTTCGACCTTCTAATTTTAGAGTTTTAACCTACCAGGTACTTACACGTTTCAGTGAGTGAGGGAGGGAGGGAAGGGAGGTGGGCGTTTCAAATGGCTCTGTTCGTGACGATGAGCAACAATACCCCCCCATAATTCATTTTCTCCCACCCCCTTCGTTGTCCTTTAAACTGTCTGATGTGTTGAAAGAGATACTGGGAGAACTAGACAGCTCTGCTTCAGGTACTGTAGAACAATACTTATCACACCCTTTGGCACCTCCTTTCAAACCTGACTTTCTCGTTTGGCTTTTGTGTATCTTGTCTCTTACAATGCTACCATAGATTGTCAAGTTATTACCCTCTTAACTGTTTGTCTACCCACAAGTCTATGCTGTCTACTCATCTGTCCCTGAACCCCAACACCTCTAGTGCAGTACCTCCTTTTTTTCCTCTTTTCGTTTTTCCCTAAACTGCTTAATTCTGTCGTTCACTCGCCCTATAACTGTCTACGTGTTTAAAGCCATGTGTTTCTGATGTAATGTTAACATTGTGTGTGTGTGTGTTCTAGTGAGGATCAACTGGATTAGATTTACTGTAGCTCTTGGTGTCCCAGGGTGAGATGGGTAGATTAGCCTCTCCAACTCTGTTGAATTTGTTGTCGTTTTTGAACATCCAGGAAATGAGGCTCACCAATTACCTCAACTATATACATTTCCTGAAAGTCAAAAGTAAATAAAGTCCTTTTTAGCCTAGCTTTTCAACCATGAACATATGGAGTACAGATTTTAAAGTTGGTGTAGGATTCAGTAGCACATTACTCAACCAGACCAGGACATCTACTCTAAATTAGTTTGTACTTGTCCGATTGCAATGCTTACAAGATTATTGTTACCACCTGTAACTGGTTTAGACACCTTGAAAGTCTCCTGTTAAGATATACAGTGTACTGTAGGGGGGCTACCCCCACCCTACCCTGGACTCAATCGATCCCCTTATCCAAATCGATACCCTCTTCCCTATGTCTATCCGTCTGCTTAGATGCAATGTTTTCGGTAACTGTGGCGCGTCATTCCTACCCATGTCAAAACTTGGCGTAAAACCACGCTCACTGGTAACCTAGCAACAGTCAAAGCCGCGCTGATTGGTCAGAGTTCGGGACGTTCGCTGTGAGCGAGGGAACAATGCTCGAGATAAATTCCCCACGAACCGAGCGGTTTGTTATACCGGCCCCGGTTACCTGTTTCTTGGCCTTGTTTTGAATTAATTTCAACTAAAAAGGTCACGTACCTCTCTCTATAAGGTAGCTCAATTGAGTCACTATTACTGACAATCAATGTAATGTTAGCTATATCTTTGCCCATTCAGCGAAAGCTAGTTATACAGCATCTCATTCAGTGTCCAACTACCACAAAGGTAAGTATCTCAAAACACTTTAGATAACTTAGTGTGGTTAGGCTGGCTGAAATTAATTTGGTATTTTAGTTAACCTTTATTTAATCAGTCACTAAAAAGCTACATAGTTTAATGCAACTTCATAACCAAATTCGGTAAAATGGCGAAGTATGGATGGCAATGTTTTTCTGTTTTTGGTGGGGATTCCCACTCTGGCGTTCTTCCTCCTTTACTTCTCACTCTGACCAATCAGCACGGATTTGAATGTTGCTAGGTTACCCGTGGGCGTGGTTTAGCACCAAGTTTGAGGTGAATAGAAAAGGACACACCTGTTCCCTCATGTCTCTCTGTCTGCTAGATGCAGTGTTCTCAGTACCTCTTCCCCCATGTCTGTCTTCACTCCTGCTGTAGGCCTAGAGCTTGTTGTAAAATATCAGGGCATTTCAGGATGTAGCCTAGGCTACTCTGATGTGTTCAGGACCAAGGCCTGTTGAAAGGATTATCTTGGGTGCATTAAATAGTCAAATGTTGTCTGTGATATTTAGGCCACATTAGTGAATTTGGGTACTGATGTTGGGCGGTTAGGCCCGGCTCACAGTCTACGTTCCAATTCAACCCAAAGGTGTTCAATAGGGTTGAGGTCAGGGCTCTGTGCAGGCCAGTCAAGTTCTTCCACACAAATCTCGACAAACCATTTCTGTATGGACCTCGCTTTAAAAAAATATATATTTTACCTTTATTTAACTAGGCAGTTAACAACAAATTCTTATTTTCAATGACGGCCTAGGAACAGTGGGTTAACTGCCTGTTCAAGGGCAGAACGACAGATTTATACCTTGTCAGCTTGGGGATTTGAACTTACAACCTTTAAGGTACTAGTCCAACGCTCTAACAACTAGCCTACCCTGCACGGGGGCATTGTCATGCTGAAAGGGGGGTGCCTAGTCAGTTGTACAACTGAAATGTGTCTTCCGCATTTAACCCAACCCCTCTGAATCAGAGAGGTGCGAGGGGCTGCCTTAATCGACATCCATGTCTTCGGCACCCGGGGAACAGTGCGTTAACTGCCTTGCTCAGGAGCAGAATGACAGATTATTACCTTGTCGGGGATTCGATCCAGCAACCTTTCAGTTACTGGCCCAATGCTCTAACCACTAGGCTCTTCCCCAAACTGTTGCCACAAAGTTTGAAGCTCAGAATCATCTAGAATCATTGTATGCTGTCGCGTTATTATTTCCCTTCGTTGGAACTAAGGGGTCCGAACGATGAAAAACCACCCCAGACCATTATTCTTCCTCCACTTAACTTTACAGTTGGTGTTTTGCATTCGGGGAGGTAGAGTTCTCCTGGCATCCGCCAAACCCAGATTAGTTTGTCGGACTGCTAGATCATGATTCATCACTCCAGAGAATGCGTTTCCACTGCTCCAGTCCAATGGTGGCGAGCTTTACACCAATCCAGCTGACGCTTGGCATTGCGCATGCTTATCTTAGGCTTGTGTGTGGCTGCTCGGCCATGGAAACCCATTTCATGACGCTCCCGACGAACAGTTCTTGTGCTGACTTTTCTTCCAGAGGCAGTTTGGAATTCAGTAGTGAGTGTTGCTTCAGCAATCGGCATTCCCGTTCGGTTAGCTTGTGTGGCCTACCACTTCACAGCTGAGCCGTTGTTGCTCCTAGACGTTTCCTCTTCACAATAACAGCACTTACAGTTGACCGGGGCAGCTCTAGCAGGGCAGCAATATGACGAACTGAACGTCACTGAGCTCTTCAGTAAGGCCATTCTTCTGCCAGTGTTTGTCTATGGAGATTGCATGGTGGTGTGCTTGATTTTTATACACCTTCAGCCACACCCGTTTCTGAATCCACTTATTTGAGGGGTGTCCACATACTTGCGTGTGTATATGTCCATCCTATATATTAGTGTGTGTTATCCCATGTTAAATGATTTGAAAAGGGATCCTCTGGTTACTGTTAACAGGCTTTTAAAATCTCCATTGAATAGGAGATTTAGCCTAGGTTTCTGGACATTAGGCTAACAGTTGGATTCAACACCAAACGCCACGACGACAGTCTGCAGAAGTACTTCAGCTTGAATTTGTGCCGACAGGATGTCCTGTTCCCCCGTGATACTCGGGGCCGACGGGATGTCCTGTCCCCCTGTGATACTCGGGCCGACGGGATGTCCTGTCCCCCTGTGATACTCGGCCCGACGGGATGTCCTGTCCCCCTGTGATACTCGGCCCGACGGGATGTCCTGTCCCCCTGTGATACTCGGCCCGACGGGATGTCCTGTCCCCCTGTGATACTCGGCCCGACGGGATGTCCTGTCCCCCTGTGATACTCGGCCCGACGGGATGTCCTGTCCCCCTGTGATACTCGGCCCGACGGGATGTCCTGTCCCCCTGTGATACTCGGGCCGACGGGATGTCCTGTCCCCCTGTGATACTCTGCCCGACGGGATGTCCTGTCCCCCTGTGATACTCGGCCCGACGGGATGTCCTGTCCCCCTGTGATACTCGGCCCGACTGGATGTCCTGTCCCCCTGTGATACTCGGCCCGACGGGATGTCCTGTCCCCCTGTGATACTCGGCCCGACGGGATGTCCTGTCCCCCTGTGATACTCGGCCCGACTGGATGTCCTGTCCCCCTGTGATACCTGGCCCGACGGGATGTCCTGTCCCCCTGTGATACTCGGCCCGACGGGATGTCCTGTTCCCCGACGGGTACATAACATGGTTGATACGTTCAGCTGTACAGTGATCTTAAGAAGGGTAGTGAAAATGAAGCTGTTGCCGTACTCAACCTCACAGCGTGATTCATTAGCACAGCGTGATTCATTAGCACAGCTTGATTCATTAGCACAGCTTGATTCATTAGCACAGCGTGATTCATTAGCACAGCTTGATTCATTAGCACAGCTTGATTCATTAGCACAGCTTGATTCATTAGCACAGCGTGATTCATTAGCACAGCGTGATTCATTAGCACAGCGTGATTCATTAGCACAGCTTGATTCATTAGCACAGCGTGATTCATTAGCACAGCTTGATTCATTAGCACAGCTTGATTCCAGCTTGATTCATAGGCTCAACACAAAATAGCTTTATGGTGACACCGGTGAGCGATGATGAGGCAACAGCCGCAAGATTCGTGGTTGGACCGTCTCCTAATGAACAGTTTGGGTCTTGTTCTGATTCTGCTCAATGACAGTCAGCGATTCTAGATGATAGAACTCCAGTAATAACCTCATCTGTCCAGAAATACACTCGTTTTAGTCTAGGAGGCACTGATGTCTTGGATCATATCGTGTTTGTTTATTTCAGAAATGTACTAAATTGATGCTAACAGTTTCTCTGTCCTCTGTTTCAGGATGATGGCTGAGGGATAACGTCAAGGACTGTCAGCCCCTCCACCCCAACGTGACCCTGGTTATCTTATCCAAACACCCCTTTTCCCCCTGTTTTTCTCAATTTCCTCTTGCCCCAACTCACTCTCCTGTCCCACTGTTTCATGGAGGAGAGCCAAACCGATACAACAACACACTGGGTTAATACTCACGTCTCTGCAATAGAGGTTCTGGATCATTCTCCTGTCATGTTATTGATCAGACTCAATGATTGGATGAGCAGTAAGGATCACGTGATCAGACCACTGTTCTCTCCACCTCTATTGGACGTCTTCTCTTTCTCATCTTTGTGATTGATTTGGACCCTATTGGCTGTTGTCATTTCAACTCTGTCCCCCCTCCGCTGTTTTCTTTTCCTCACTGCAGTCTATCCTCTGATGTCATTGGGCCATGGTTCGCAAGAGAGGTTCCCTTATCTTGTGTGGAGCTTTCCTATTCGTCGCCTGCAATGGCTTGCTTCTCCTTTTCCTTTGGGGACGGCCTCCCATTGGTCGACTTGGGGAGGGGGGAGGGGCTGAGCCAGGGGGAAGGGAAGAGTGGGGAGTGGCCAAAAGAAAAGGGGGTGGGACTAATCTGGCTGGTGAGGTGATCCGATTGGCCGAGGAGGTAGAATCGGAACTCGAGACCCAGAAGGAACTTCTGAAGCAGATTCAGAGTCACAGGTCACTATGGGAAAAGAGGAGAGGGATGGGAAGAAGACAGATGGATGGAGGGAAGGTAGAAAATAAAGAGGAACAGAAACCTCCGCCACAGTTGCCTCCAGTACCTCCAAAGGACGATTTAGAGAACAAGGACCCAAGTCAAGAAAAAAATAAACAGGAATTTGTTGTTGCAGCAGTCCCAGACCTTAAAGTAGACACTCAACCGGACAATGACATAAAAGAACTGAACTACACCAAATTGGATGTAACTGTCGCCAGCCCACAAGTTGTCATTCCCATATTGGTTATTGCCTGTGACAGGGTGACCGTGAAAAGGAGTCTTGACAAATTGATCCAATACCGCCCCTCTGCAGAACTCTATCCAATCATAGTTAGCCAGGACTGCGGCCATGCTGAGACGGCCCGTGTGATTGGCTCGTATGGCAGTCAGGTGACTCACATTAGCCAACCAGACCTCTCGGACATCCGGGTACGGCCGGAGCACAGGAAGTTCCAGGGCTACTATAAGATTGCCAGACACTACCGCTGGGCCCTCAACCAGGTGTTCAACACACTCTCTCACTCCACCGTGGTGATCGTGGAAGATGACTTGGAGGTAAGTGAACAGTAACTGAAATCTATACACCACCTGTCTGCATGCACTGTAATTGAGGAATGGATTTAAAGTGCAGCTAGCTAGCAATAGAAGTATCTAGTAGCCTTGCATGAGCTAGTGTACTACACTAGTGTATCGCAGGGCATTGGGTCCCATTGTATTTTATTTTTTTAACAACCTTTTGGTATGACTCGGCTGGGAATCGAACTCCCAACCTCCGGTGCGGACACTAACCACAAAGCCTGTTGGTCAGTTGAGTATTCGTATAAAGCAGCACTAGATTCATCAACGAGGCCTAAGTGATGAATCCACTGCTGTATTTTAGTTGCACTGCCAACATCCAGCCCTGGTGTTATTCCCAGAACCGTCATTTCTTTAAGGGAACGACGACCCTGTGGCCTACAACCAAAACACGAAGTGCTCCCTTTGAAGCACTGAGTTTAACACCCGCTCCCTGCAACAGGGGCAGAATATGCCTTCTGTCTGCCTGCTCAGCACATTCCATAGGGTTATAGGGGAAAGTTTTTAATTCCATCTGGCTCACATTGACATTTGGGATAATAATGATGATAAAAGTTGATCCTGATATGTCCCTCATTTGCACAGCCCTTTTCATTGGGATAACCTAAAACATAGCTTTTGCATTAAACATTTCGTAACATTTCTTTTTATGGCCTCTCACCACTAGTTTATTGGTCTAGGGCAATGCCGTCGGGGGGGTATGCCAAATAAAAATGTGATTAAAATAAAAAATATTTTTAATTCTTCACATTTTCAAACAGTACATTTATATTTTCCCACGGGGGCTATACATTTTTGATGAGTTATTTTTCTTTTCTCGCCTAAGTAGCCTCGTTTCACTGCCAAAAATAAAATCCAACCATCTAGTGTTGAGCGAAATAACAACACAATGTCAAATACAGGTAGACTAGTCAAATAATGAACATCCAATCACATGAACCGTTACTCATCCAATCACATGAACCGTTACTCATCCAATCACATGAACCGTTACTCATCCAATCACATGAACCGTTACTCATCCAATCACATGAACCGTTACTCATCCAATCACATGAACCGTTACTCATCCAATCACATGAACCGTTACTCATCCAATCACATGAACCGTTACTCATCCAATCACATGAACCGTTACTCATCCAATCACATGAACCGTTACTCATCCAATCACATGAACCGTTACTCATCCAATCACATGAACCGTTACTCATCCAATCACATGAACCGTTACTCATCCAATCACATGAACCGTTACTCATCCAATCACATGAACCGTTACTCATCCAATCACATGAACCGTTACTCATCCAATCACATGAACCGTTACTCATCCAATCACATGAACCGTTACTCATCCAATCACATGAACCGTTACTCATCCAATCACATGAACCGTTACTCATCCAATCACATGAACCGTTACTCATCCAATCACATGAACCGTTACTCTCTCACAGGAAACCTTCAGTCTTATCACGTTTCGTTCCTAAAATGTCTGCACATTTTGAAAAATAAGCCACAGGAGTTTTTTGAGCGAGAATAAAGACAACTTTCGAGTAGCAAGACATGTATAAAAGCAACAGATATCATTAATAAGAAGGGTCTAGAAGCGTCTTATATGGTGACCTACCCAGTGGTTTGGACAGGCAAGCCCCATACTATTGTGGAGGACTTAATCCTTCCTGCTGTCACGGATATGGCTGGGACAATGCTGGGGGAAAAGGCCCCCAAAAAACTATACAATGACTTCATCAAACAACACTGTTTCACAACATATCAGTGACATGGCAGAAGATGTGTGCGAAGCAGTAATTCTTTCAAAACAAGTCAGTGAATTTTATGAGTTCCAGCTGGATGAGTCAACATGCGTGGCGGGCCTGGCACAGCTCCTGGTATATGTCCGTTACGTTTATGGGTGGTCAATTAAGGAAGACATTTCTCTCCTGGAAAACAGGACAGGATATTTTTTAAGTACTGGACAGCTTTGTGACATCAAATGGACTTTGGTGGTCAAGATGTGTTGGTATCTGGGAGACATAGTGGAGTGGTAACGCGCATGGAAGCAGTTGCTCCCGACTCCAGTTGGGTAGACTGTAGCATCCACCGAGAGGCTCTTGGGTAGACTGTAGCATCCACCGAGAGGCTCTTGGGTAGACTGCAGCATCCACCGAGAGGCTCTTGGGTAGACTGCAGCATCCACCGAGAGGCTCTTGGGTAGACTGCAGCATCCACCGAGAGGCTCTTGGGTAGACTGCAGCATCCACCGAGAGGCTCTTGGGTAGACTGCAGCATCCACCGAGAGGCTCTTGGGTAGACTGTAGCATCCACCGAGAGGCTCTTGGGTAGACTGCAGCATCCACCGAGAGGCTCTTGGGTAGACTGCAGCATCCACCGAGAGGCTCTTGGGTAGACTGCAGCATCCACCGAGAGGCTCTTGGGTAGACTGCAGCATCCACCGAGAGGCTCTTGGGTAGAATGCAGCATCCACTGAGAGGCTCTTGGGTACACTGCAGCATCCACCGAGAGGCTCTTGGGTATTCTGCAGCATCCACCTAGAGGCTCTTGGGTACACTGCAGCATCCACCTAGAGGCCCTTGCTGCCAAAGGAAAACCTGACCGCTTGAAAGACGTTTTGGACACTACAGTGAATTTTTTTTTGATAACCCCTGAACTCGTGTGTTTTCTGCACTATGCAATGATTTATTTATTTTACCTTTATTTAACTAGGAAAGTCAGTTAAGAAAAAAAATCTTATTTTCAATGACGGCCTAGGAACAGTGGGTTAACTGCCTTGTTCAGGGGCAGAACGACAGATTTGTACCTTGTCAGCTTGGGGGTTTGAACATGCAACCTTCCGGTTACTAGTCCAACGCTCTAATCACTAGGCTACCCTGCTGCCCCGATACAGTGCCTTGCAAAAGTATTCATCCCCCTTGGTGTTTTTTTTCTTCTATTTTGTTCCATTACAACCTGTAATTTAAATGTATTATATTGATTTGGATTTCATGTAATGGACAGACACCAAATAGTCCAAATTGGTGAAGTGAAATGAAAAAATAAATAAAAAATTATTCAAAAACTCTAAGCAGGAAAGTGGTGGGTGCTGTATGTATACACCCCCTTTGCTATGAAGCCCCTAAATAAGATCTGGTGCAACCAATTACCTTCAGAAGTCACATAATTAGTTAGACTGCACACAGGTGGACTTTATTTAAGTGTCACATGATCTCAGTGTGTGTGAGTTGAGAATCTGTGGTGTGACTTGAAGATTGCTGTTCTCTGGCGGAACCCAACCAACTTGAAGGAGCTGGAACAGGTTTGCCTTGAAGAATGGGCAGAAATCCCAGTGGCTAGATGTGCCAAGTTTATAGAGACATGCCCCAAGAGACTTACAGCTGCAATTGCTGCTAAAGGTGGCTCTTCATAGCAAAGTATAGATTTTTTTTTTTGGGGGGGGGTGAATAGTTTTGCACGCTCAAATTCTGTGTTTTTTTTGTCTTATTTCTTTTCTGTTTCACAATGAAAAATATGTTCTATCTTCAAAGTCCAAGTTGTGTAAATCAAATGATACAAACCCCCCAAAAATCCATTTTTAATTCCAGGTTGTAAGGCAACAAAATAGGAAAAATGCCAAGGGGGGGTGAATACTTTCGTAAGTCACTGTAAGAGCTCTTTGTCACTTCCAACGAGCCGGGTTGTGACACACTCACTCATTCTTATGTTTTAAAACATGTGTCAGTGTTTGGCAGGCTTACAATGATGGCAAAAAACTAAACATTTGAGAGTTCACTGACCCTGGTGCTAGAGGGAGTACGCAGCTGGAGGTTGAATGTTTGAAGGGGTACAGGACTATTAAAAAAAGTTTGGGATCCACTGGTCTAGGGTAAGTACTAGGGTAAGGACTAGTCTATTGGTCTAGGGTAAGGACTAGTCTATTGGTCTAGGGTAAGGACTAGTCTATTGGTCTAGGGTAAGTACTAGGGTAAGGACTAGTCTATTGGTCTAGGGTAAGGACTAGTCTATTGGTCTAGGGTAAGTACTAGGGTAAGGACTAGTCTATTGGTCTAGGGTAAGGACTAGTCTATTGGTCTAGGGTAAGTACTAGGGTAAGGACTAGTCTATTGGTCTAGGGTAAGTACTAGGGTAAGGACTAGTCTATTGGTCTAGGGTAAGGACTAGTCTATTGGTCTAGGGTAAGGACTAGTCTAGGGTAAGGCCTAGACCAATAGTCTATTGGTCTAGGGTAAGTACTAGGGTAATTACTAGTCTAGTGTGACCAGTGGTTAGCCACAGTAGGCTCTGTTCTGTTTCGGCCCAGTAAAGCCCATCATTAAGAGCCCTCTATAAACATCTGTGGATCATTTTAGCAGGCGCTTTTTATCCAAAACTACTTAGTCAAGCATGAATACATAGTTTGTATGGCTGGCCTTAGTGGGAATCGAACCCACAATCCTGGCCGTTTTAGATCACTAAACGGACCTCAAGCCAGTAGATGAATCATGATGAACCAAGATGGACAGAGAGGACAGAGAAGGGTGCACAGTAGGGACGGAGCGAGTGGACATTTGTAATCCTGATTTGCGTTCCCCGACGAGCAGATTTTGAACTGATTTAGTGGATTAGCCACGTTGACACCCGGCAGAGTGGGGTGTGAAGACAGACCCCTCCATCCTGCCCCACTCATCCCCCATTTAATTCAGACCCAGGCGGTGTCCCAAATGGCATCCTATATACTGCAGCCCTATCTTTTAAACAGGACCCATAGGGCTCTAGTCAAAAATAGTGCACTATATAGGGGGATAAGGTTCTATTTGAGACGCTAGTCAAATGAAACTGCCAGCTGGCTGAACAAATGGTCTGGAAACAAACCGCATCGGCAGAATTCGTCACGAGAGATACAGGAAATGACCAAATCAACAGAGTTGTTACCATAAAAGGGGGGGATACCTAGTCAGTTGTACAACTGAAATGTCTTCTTTTAATCCAACCCCTCTGACTCAGAGGGGTGCGGGGGGGGCTGCCTTAATCAACATCCACGTCTTCAGCGCTAGGGGACACGAGTCACCAGTTAAAAGCTTCTAGGCTAAACTTTGCTCCCTTAAATCAAACATTGAGAAACTGAGGGGGGAAAATGTACTGGGAACTGTGTCCCACTTATGTAACTGATCCTGTAGTTGCTTTTCTACATATTGTGACCACCAACCTGAACACACATTTATCATGTTTGCTTCGGTTAGTCATTTCATGTTGACATACTATTGGCATTGTATTAATTGAACTTTGAACTTCTCATTCATTGAAGCTCCTATTGGTTGTTTATCAAGCCTGCTCAAGTTCTTTGTCCTTGTTGTCATTAGGCTTGTATTGCATGGATTCGTACCGCAGATGCCGTTTTCACAGCCAGTTGATTGTTGACGAGCAGAAACAAACATGTTTGGTAGTGTTGGTTATCGTTTGGCATTACAATGAGTGATGCATAGATGACACGATAGCACAAAACAGATCTGGGATCAGATTACAGCTTTCATAATTACGAATAGTGGTGCAGGATATTTACTGAATAATTCATTTTTTATAACTGGAAGGTAAAACATACTAAGACAAGTTACCCTGCTGTAAAACCGATGACTTATCCAAAGCTTCTCTGTCCCGTCCAGGTGGCCCCAGACTTCTTTGAGTACTTCCGTGCCCTGCACCCCATCTTGACCTCTGACCCCACCCTGTGGTGTGTGTCTGCCTGGAACGACAACGGCAGAGATGGCCTGGTGGACCCTGGGAAGGCTGACCTCCTCTACAGGACAGACTTCTTCCCGGGGCTGGGCTGGATGCTGCTGAAGGACGTCTGGGCAGAACTAGAACCCAAGTGGCCCACGGCCTTCTGGGACGACTGGATGCGTCACCCCGAGCAGCGTAAAGAGCGCTCCTGCATCCGCCCAGAGATCTCCAGAACTATGACCTTCGGACGCAAGGGTGTCAGCTTGGGTCAGTTCTTTGACCAGTATCTGCGTTATATTAAACTCAACACTGACTTTGTGCCTTTCACCAAACATGATCTGTCTTACTTGATGAAGGAGAACTTTGACGTGAACTTTGTGAAGGAAGTTTACAGCGCCCCCCTAGTTAAAATAGAAGAGCTACAACAAGGGGGAGGTTTGAAGGAAATGGGTCCATACCGGGTGCAATATTCCAGCCGGGAGAGTTTTAAAGTCATGGCTCGTAACTTAGGGGTTATGGATGACTTGAAATCGGGGGTTCCCCGTGCAGGGTACAGGGGCGTGGTCAGCTTCCTGTCCCGTGGACGACGGGTCTTCTTGACCCCACCTGAAGGATGGACAAAGTACGACGTCAGTTGGAGCTGAGAGGTTCGGACAGAACCTGTCAGTTGGAGCTGAGAGGTTCGGACAGAACGTAGTGTGGATGGTATCGAAGACCGACTTGAGAAACGCCCTCTCAAACCAAAGAAAACAAGGTCACATGAAGAAACGGGAGCTAAACCAAACAGACAGGCTTGGTGGGTGAAGGGATTTGACATGTGGTAGAAGTAGTTTGAGTAATGGACAGGAGGAGTAAGGCACTCCTTGTTTTATGAGTGAACCTGAATGCAGTGTAACACAGGGCACAGCCCAGGGAGTGAAACCTGTCTCTCACAGAAAGTAAGAAATCATTTAGTGCTTGGTTGTTCTGCTAGAGCTTATCTAGGAAAGGTTTACTGTTTGCTTCAACACAATGTCTTAAACTGACTCTAAAGTTCTAGACAACCACAAGTTTGATTACATTGATTGATTGGGAGGGCTCAGAGATGAGCTTTTTGTCTTGTTCCCCGTGTCACCAGGTCATTTAAAGGAGAGACCAAACCCCTCTCTGGTCACATCCCAAATCGTACCCTTTTCTCTATTTAGTGCACTACTGTTGACCAGGGCCCATAGGGAATAGGGTGCAATTTGGTACAGTCTACATTCTACTTTAAAAAGAACTTGCAGTATTCTACTCACTCAAAGTGAATGAATGAGGTCAAAATATTAGCTAGACTGGTATTAATTGAGTATTATAAATATGATTGTCAAATTTGGTTTATTCATTTAATGTTTTTTTTGTGGGGGGGGGGCTATTTTGGGAAATTTTATTTAGCTATCTCGTAAATGGTTTATAAAAGAGATTCTTCAGATGGTCAGGGGTTCATACATTTGCCATGCAGCGCACCAATTAAACACATCGTATGTGACATTCTGTTGATTTTGGGTTTATCCCAAACGGTACCTCGTTCCCTAGAAAGGGAAGAGGGCCATTTTGGGACGCAGATGCTGACTATACTTGAGCCCTTTCCAAACGGTGGTATTCTACAGTTAGGTTTGTTGAAAAACCCAATGATTATGATCGTTTTACTTTGTCTCTCTTCATTTACATGATGGGTGATACATTATGTACTGTATTTAGTTCTGGGGTGATTGATTCATGTCCTTATGGTGGAACAACTTTAATATGGTGCAAATAAAACAAACTATTTTGATATTTGTCCACGTCTTGAGTGTCAGCAGTTTTCCAGACTAGTGACCTAACGGATCTTGTGTCTTATTGTTCCTGGTCCTTTTCCACAATCTTTTCCCACTTGTGCCTGTAACCTCCCCTGTGTCCCAAATGGCACCCTATTCCCTATATAGTGCACTACTTTAGACCAGAGCCCTATTCCCTATATAGTGCACTACTTTAGACCAGAGCCCTATTCCCTATATAGTGCACTACTTTAGACCAGAGCCCTATTCCCTATATAGTGCACTACTTTAGACCAGAGGCCTATTCCCTATATAGTGCACTACTTTAGACCAGAGCCCTATTCCCTATATAGTGCACTACTTTAGACCAGAGCCCTATTCCCTATATAGTGCACTACTATAGACCAGAGCCCTATTCCCTATATAGTGCACTACTATAGACCAGAGCCCTATTCCCTATATAGTGCACTACTTTAGACCAGAGCCCTATTCCCTATATAGTGCACTACTTTAGACCAGAGCCCTATGGCCTATATAGTGCACTACTTTAGACCAGAGCCCTATTCCCTATATAGTGCACTACTTTAGATCAGGGCCCTATTCCCTATATAGGGTGTCATTTGGAACGTAACCCAGGCTCGGTTATCCCTCCCCACTTCCTTTCCCTGTCCACTCTGTATCCTGTTGACTTCCTGCCCTATCTTGCTTCCTGTTTCATAAACGGTCTGGTCTGATCACTTTTACAATTCAGATTAGAAGAGCCTAGAGATCAATTGAGGTGCCTCAGCAAGCAGATTTAGACAAACGGGCCATGGAGGACAGTATTTTATGACTATTGGCCAACCAACTGTTGATCCCAAGGATTATGTCCGTAGTCTCCCTGGGCCGTCATTTCAAATCAAGCTAGAGGCTAATATGCCCAATACCTTGAGTACATTTATGAAATTATTTTAGCTTTCTTTGTCTGTTACTTATAGGTTGGCAATGGACAGAACGGTAGAATTTTGAGCGTCTGCTGGCCTAAAGTGCTTTAACACCACTGAGCAGAGTCCCTGCCGTGAATTGCAAACCAATTTTACATCTAGTAACGATGAGGGTGATTCTTGTAACACACTGCGCTGAAAGCAAGTGTACGAACGGCCCCGCACTGCACCAACAATCTGTCTGGTGACATTTCTGCTTTAGGCTATAAGAGCTACTGTACTTTACCTTGTATCAGTCGGCGTGGCAGTCTGATCTAATGTGTATCAGTCTCCGTATCAGTCTGATCTAATGTGTATCAGTCTCCGTATCAGTCTGATCTAATGTGTATCAGTCGGCGTGGCAGTCTGATCTAATGTGTATCAGTCTCCGTATCAGTCTGATCTAATGTGTATCAGTCTCCGTGACAGTCTGATCTAATGTGTAGCAGTCTCCGTATCAGTCTGATCTAATGTGTATCAGTCTCCGTGACAGTCTGATCTAATGTGTATCAGTCTCCGTGACAGCCTGATATGTATATCAGTCTCCGTGACAGTCTGATCTAATGTGTATCAGTCTCCGTGACAGCCTGATCTAATGTGTAGCAGTCTCCGTGACAGTCTGATCTAATGTGTGACAGTCTGATCTAATGTGTATCAGTCTCCGTGACAGTCTGATCTAATGTGTATCAGTCTCCGTGACAGTCTGATCTAATGTGTAGCAGTCTCCGTGACAGCCTGATATAATGTGTAGCAGTCTCCGTGACAGCCTGATCTAATGTGTAGCAGTCTCCGTGACAGTCTGATCTAACGTGTAGCGGTCTCCGTGACAGTCTGATCTAACGTGTAGCAGTCTCCGTGACAGTCTGATATAATGTGTAGCAGTCTCCGTGACAGTCTGATCTAATGTGTAGCAGTCTCCGTGACAGTCTGATCTAATGTGTAGCAGTCTCCGTGACAGTCTGATCTAATGTGTAGCAGTCTCCGTGACAGTCTGATCTAATGTGTAGCAGTCTCCGTAACAGTCTGATCTAATGTGTAGCAGTCTCCGTGACAGTCTGATCTAATGTGTAGCAGTCTCCGTGACAGTCTGTTCTAATGTGTATCAGTCTCCGTGACAGTCTGATCTAATGTGTAGCAGTCTCCGTAACAGTCTGATCTAATGTGTAGCAGTCTCCGTGACAGTCTGATCTAATGTGTAGCAGTCTGATCTAATGTGTATCAGTCTCCGTGACAGTCTGATCTAATGTGTATCAGTCTCCGTGACAGTCTGATCTAATGTGTATCAGTCTCCGTGACAGTCTGATCTAATGTGTATCAGTCTCCGTGACAGCCTGATATAATGTGTAGCAGTCTCCGTGACAGTCTGATCTAACGTGTAGCGGTCTCCGTGACAGTCTGATCTAACGTGTAGCAGTCTCCGTGACAGTCTGATCTAACGTGTATCAGTCTCCGTGACAGTCTGATCTAATGTGTAGCAGTCTCCGTGACAGTCTGATCTAATGTGTAGCAGTCTCCGTGACAGTCTGATCTAATGTGTAGCAGTCTCCGTAACAGTCTGATCTAATGTGTAGCAGTCTCCGTGACAGTCTGTTCTAATGTGTATCAGTCTCCGTGACAGTCTGATCTAATGTGTAGCAGTCTCCGTGACAGTCTGATCTAATGTGTAGCAGTCTCCGTAACAGTCTGATCTAATGTGTAGCAGTCTCCGTGACAGTCTGATCTAATGTGTAGCAGTCTCCGTGACAGTCTGTTCTAATGTGTATCAGTCTCCGTGACAGTCTGATCTAATGTGTAGCAGTCTCCGTGACAGTCTGATCTAATGTGTAGCAGTCTCCGTGACAGTCTGATCTAATGTGTAGCAGTCTCCGTGACAGTCTGATCTAATGTGTATCAGTCTCCGTGACAGTCTGATCTAATGTGTAGCAGTCTCCGTGATAGTCTGATCTAATGTGTAGCAGTCAGTGATCTGTCATGCCCGGCAGATGAGGCTGTTTCTACATTCAGGCAGTGTAAGCCTTGGCAGGTAGTTGTTTGTCCATTGGTATATTTTCCCGACTGTGGCGTACACCTCAAGACAGAGCAATGACAGGACAAGATTAGCTGTTGAGACAAGAAGAAGCAGCAAGTCTGTATAGAGTCAAACATATTTATGAATCCACATTTGAGCGCAGAACAGCGCTGGTTTAGAGTCTCTCTTCAAGTCCTTCCATGTAACGTCCTTCAACACTAGAAACTACCGCTTGGTAACTGGTTGACTATTTTCACAGGCTATAAAATGCAGCATTCACAATCCAAATGACAATCCAAGGTAAATAAAATGCTAAAAATAAATAAATAACTCAAATATTCAGTGACAGCTACCGAGTCTAGATAAATACAACCAAACAATATTAAACATCATGAAACAAATGGCATGGGAAAAGGCCTGACAATGTAACCAAACCTTTCTATCCACAGAAGGCGCTATTTCACAGTAGTCCTAATTTATTCATTCTAATGGGGGCGCGGAATGAATGCCAGCAGATTTAAAAGAAATCATTCTTACTGTATTGTACTGTTTGATTGGATAATAGTTGATTTGACCTTTAGTTATCAGTGTTAGAAAGGTCAAATATAAGTCGCAATGTCTGCTGGGTAATAGATCTGGTCTTCTTTACCGGGTTGGTTCAACTGAGAAGACAGGAAGTAAAACAGGACAAGTTAAAGCAACAACAACAAAAAAACACGTCACTTGATCATCATCTATAATCCACTGATAAAAAATACAGATGTTTACAACACAATCCATTTCCTAATAAGCAACATTACTGCGGCAGGTAGCCTAGTGATTAGAGCGTTGGGTCAGTAACCCGAAAGGTTGCTGGATCGAATCCCTGAGCTGACAAAAAAAAATCAATCTGACTTGCCGAGTATAATACTCTAAATTCACTGATAACCAAGGCTAATTGGAACTAAGCAGCGCTTACTGTAAGATGAGATGTCTATCTCGTCGGGCAGCTCACTGATGTTCACCTCGAATCGGTCCTGGACGTCGTTAAGAGTACGGGCATCCGTCTCATCAGACACAAATGTGATGGCCAGGCCTTTGGTGCCAAACCTGCCCGCCCTGGCAACCTGATGAGTAAGACGCACACAAACAACTTAAAAAAGGGCTTTATAACCTCGTAAACTTATGATGATGCTGCTACCGGTAAGACAAACAACCTGTATCAGCGTGTTTGAAGGGGTACAGCTGAGCAAGGAGAGGCTCAGAATTACTCATCTACATCACGTCATGAATAGTAGACAGTCTTTAATAGTCTACGGGACAGTCTAATAGTCTACGGGACAGTCTAGTCTAATAGTCTACGGGACAGTCTAATAGTCTACGGGACAGTCTTTAATAGTCTACGGGACAGTCTTTAATAGTCTACGGGACAGTCTATAATAGTCTACGGGACAGTCTAATAGTCTATGGGACAGTCTAATAGTCTATAATAGTCTACGGGACAGTCTAATAGTCTACGGGACAGTCTAATAGTCTACGGGACAGTCTCTAATAGTCTACGGGACAGTCTCTAATAGTCTACGGGACTTACCCTGTGCAGGTACGTGTCAGAGTCCTCCGGCATGTCGTAGTTGAAGGCGATGTTGACCCTCTCGATGTCCATCCCTCTGCCAAACAGGTTGGTGGCCACCAGGATACGTCTCTGGAAATCTTTAAACTGTTGGTAACGAGAGAGACTGGGGAGAAAGTTTAGAAAAAAGATGGGTAAATGACCAAGCCAGATCAATCACTTACTAGTATTCCTGTTCAATATAATACAGACAAAACCAGAACCACACCAACTATCTACGTACCGTTCTTCCTGAGGCATCCCGCGGTGGATGGCAATAGCCGGGAAGTTCTGCTCAACCAATAGCTGGGCCAGAGCCACACAGCGCTGCACAGACTTCACAAAGATCACCACCTATAACAACACATAATATCACTACACACACACACTGGGCCAGACCAATACAGCGCTGCACGGACTTCACACCAGGTGGAAACACCACCACTACAGTCATTTGCATTTTTATATTCAAAATTTGACTTGTCTAGTCAGCGTTTTTGTTTTCCCTGAATTTCCTGCCATTATGTACCACGGTGGAACATGAAACACAGTACCCGGTTGAACTAAGACATCCAGTACCCGGTTGAACTAAGACATCCAGTACCCGGTTGAACTAAGACATCCAGTACCCGGTTGAACTAAGACATCCAGTACCCGGTTGAACTAAGACATCCAGTACCCGGTTGAACTAAGACATCCAGTACCCGGTTGAACTAAGACATCCAGTACCCGGTTGAACTAAGACATCCAGTACCCGGTTGAACTAAGACATCCAGTACCCGGTTGAACTAAGACATTCAGTACCCGGTTGAACTAAGACATTGACTACACACACTATTTGCATACAAACACTTGCCCAGCTAGCAATTACTTTGTTCCTGTTGCCATGTGCCTCTGTGAAACATCATAATTAATTCCAGTACCTGGTTGAACATCATAATTAAGTCCAGTACCTGGTTGAACATCATAATTAATTCCAGTACCTGGTTGAACATCATAATTAATTCCAGTACCTGGTTGAACATCATAATTAATTCCAGTACCTGGTTGAACATCATAATTAATTCCAGTACCTGGTTGAACATCATTAACTCCAGTCGTTGGTTGAACATCATTAACTCCAGTACCTGGTTGAACATCATTAACTCCAGTACCTGGTTGAATTCCAGCACGTCGAGGAGATCAAAGAGCTTCCTGTTCTTCTCGTTGTCCTTCAGTTTGACGTAGTACTGCTGCAGCCCGTGGAGAGTCAGCTTGGTCTCATCATCAACAAAGATTTCCATCGGCTGGGTGGAGCAAGCAAGGGGTGGGACAGGGTTAGGGAAGGAGGGTTGGAGAGGGGTGTGGCGTGTGGAGGGAAGGTTGGGGAATCAGGAAGAAGCGTGAGGAGAGTTAACGGGGGGGGGGGGGGGGGGGAGTACAGAGTTGTTGACAGAGTATTTCACGTGTTGTGAAGAGTTTTGAATGGTTGGTCCAGTTTTGTGAGGGACAGGGGAGTTGTATGCACATATAGTAATATGGTAGATTGATACACGTTCAGTAGAGGGACAGGAAAGTAAACAGGAAGTGAAATGTTCCCAGAGAGCAGTGGTTAAAGTGACCAGGAAGAGGTGACATGATGTGACAGGAGACATGATGAAATCCAGGGAAATAGAGAGAGAGGGGATGGGGAGTTAGAGGGACACCAAAGGTTTGAAGTTCACACACACACACCCAGACAAACAGCCAGACAGACAGACAGGCGAGCGCACGCACACACACACACAGGACACCAATTCACATACTGATGCAACAGACAGACAGAGCTCACTCTCACTAGTCACTACTATCCAACACAACACTTGCAAAAAAAACAAACAACAAACAAACGTCAACCGAAAAGCCATAGTGATCAGATGAAATTGCAAGTTATTGTAAACCATAACCACAAGTAATACATTAATGCTGTAAATGTCCATGAAAACAAAAAGCCAGGCCCTCGTTGGATTAACTATGGCTGCTCCGCTGGACGTGAGATCGATTCATCTTCACAACACTTTGACTCAGTCTCCCTGGCAGCAGCTGCCTTTTTATTTTACCTTTATTTAACTAGGCAAGTCAGTTAAGAACAAATTCTTACTTTCAATGACGGCCTAAGAACAGTGGGTCAACTGACTTGTTCAGGGGCAGAATGACAGATTTGTACCTTGTCAACTCGGGGATTTGAACTTGCAACCTTTCGGTTACTAGTCCAACGCTAGGCTACACTGCCGTCTCACTAAACAATGAGGAAACAGTCTGTCAATTAGATGATCCACACGATCAAATCAGGGACATCATTGACTGTGAGGCTGTACATCACAGATGACTAACTCATCAATCCAATTATGTCAATGACATTTAATATAAATGATCCTCAAGTGTATTATGGCTGTCATCTAACATTCACTCAGTGTGTCCTCTCAATCCCTGTCATCTAACATTCACTCAGTGTGTCCTCTCAATCCCTGTCATCTAACATTCACTCAGTGTGTCCTCTCAATCCCTGTCATCTAACATTCACTCAGTGTGTCCTCTCAATCCCTGTCATCTAACATTCACTCAGTGTGTCCTCTCAATCACTGTCATCTGTGTAGGTCTGTGTACCATCTAGATTCATGGTAACAGGAGACAGATCTGTGTACCGTCTAGATTCATGGTAACAGGAGACAGCTCTGTGTACCGTCTAGATTCATGGTAACAGGAGACAGCTCTGTGTACCGTCTAGATTCATGGTAACAGGAGACAGGTCTGTGTACCGTCTAGATTCATGGTAACAGGAGACAGGTCTGTGTACCGTCTAGATTCATGGTAACAGGAGACAGCTCTGTGTACCGTCTAGATTCATGGTAACAGGAGACAGCTGTGTACCGTCTAGATTCATGGTAACAGGAGACAGCTCTGTGTACCGTCTAGATTCATGGTAACAGGAGACAGCTCTGTGTACCGTCTAGATTCATGGTAACAGGAGACAGATCTGTGTACCATCTAGATTCATGGTAACAGGAGACAGGTCTGTGTACTGTCTAGATTCATGGTAACAGGAGACAGGTCTGTGTACCGTCTAGATTCTCTCTCTCTCTCACACACACACACACACACACACACACACACACACACACACACACACACACACACACACACACACGGCAGTGAACCGGATGGGTGGGTGGGGGGGTGGGGGTTTACGAGCAGCTTAGAGCAGAGCGTACACACTCCTGAAAACCTGGGAAAACAGTTTCCTTAATAAGGTGAAAGGTTAAATCGAGACAAATTGTTTTTGCTTGGCTAGATTACAAGATTATTTAACGTGGCTGGTCAGCATAGTGACATCAGGCTGGTCAGCATAGTGCCATCAGGCTGGTCAGCATAGTGCCATCAGGGAGGTCAGCATAGTGACATCAGGGAGCTCAGCATAGTGACATCAGGGAGGTCAGCATAGTGACATCAGGGAGGTCAGCATAGTGACATCAGGGAGGTCAGCATAGTGACATCAGGGAGGTCAGCATAGTGACATCAGGGAGGTCAGCATAGTGACATCAGGCTGGTCAGCATAGTGCCATCAGGCTGGTCAGCATAGTGACATCAGGCTGGTCAGCATAGTGACAGCAGGGAGGTCAGCATAGTGACAGCAGGCTGGTCAGCATAGTGCCATCAGGGAGGTCAGCATAGTGCCATCAGGGAGGTCAGCATAGTGCCATCAGGGAGGTCAGCATAGTGCCATCAGGGAGGTCAGCATAGTGACATCAGGGAGGTCAGCATAGTGACATAGTAACTCCTCCACCCCCATTTACCCCCATTACCCGCCGGTCAAGGCAGAGCAGGGGGATAGGTGGAGGATGTGGGGGAAGGAGAGGCGTGGTGGGCGCAAGAGGAGAGGAGGTGTAATTACATCTTGCATGAACTTTCGGCAGACGGGGCGAATCTCTTTGCTCAGGGTGGCGCTGAACATCATGACCTGTTTCTCATGGGGGGTCAGACGGAGTATCTCCTGGACGTCTCTGCGCATGTCTGAGGGAGAAAGGGAGGGGGGGGGGGGGGGGGGGGGTTGTAAATAATGTTAGAACACCTAGAATGTAAATACGAGTAGATTAATTCATCTATAGTGGTGTGCTGTCCAATCTTCAACGATTCGGACTCACCGAGTTGTTCCAACATTTTGTCACACTCGTCCAGGATGAAGTGCTTGATGTGTCGCAGGTTGAGGGTCTTGTTGCGGATCAGGGCCAGGGTTCGTCCCGGCGTCCCCACCACCACATGGGGACACTCCTTCTTCAACACCTCTTCGTCCTTCTTTATAGACAGGCCACCGAAGAACACTGCCACCTGGTGGGAGAGATGGGGAAAGAACTGAACTGTGTAGTTATTATCCAGACTGGAGGTTTAAAAAAAAAAAAACTTTCTTTAACCAGGCAAGTCAGTTAAGAACAGATTCTTATTTTCAATGACGGCCTAGGAACAGTGGGTTAACTGCCTGTTCAGGGGCAGAACGACAGATTTGTACCTTGTCAGCTCGGGGGTTTGAACTCGCAACCTTCCGGTTACTAGTCCAATGCTCTAACCCCTAGGCTACGCTGCCGCCCCAGGTTAAGAGGGTCCGGTTAAGAGGGTCCGGGTGGTAATTTGTGTACCTTGATAGTTGGCATGTATTTGGAGAATCTCTCGTACTCTTTGCTGATCTGAAACGCCAGCTCTCGGGTGTGACACATCACCAGCACGGACACCTAAACAGAGAGAGAAGGGTGGTCAGGGTGGGTAGTTTAATGCATTAGAAAGCTCAGTACTTCACAGACTGATGGACAAAGACCACGACAACAACGCTAGCTCTATAAACAGTCCAGAGTGACAATGGAGTGACAGACGGAGGCAGAGAGAGAGAAGGGTGGTCAGGGCGGGTAGTTTAATGCATTAGAAAGCTCAGAACTTCACAGACTGATGGACCAAGACAACAACGCTAGCTCTATAAACAGTCCAGAGTGACAACGGAGTGACAGACTGAAGGAGGCGGAGAGAGAGAGAGGAGAAAGGGAGAGTGAGAGAGAGCGGGAGGGAAGGTGAGACAGAGAGTGAGATTACTTGTCCAGTGACAGGCTCCAGCTGCTGTAGGGTGGCCAGGACAAACACGGCCGTCTTGCCCATACCAGACTTAGCCTGGCACAGCACATCCATACCCAGGATGGCCTGAGGGATGCATTCATGTTGAACTGAAAGGAAAATAGTCATACAAAATTAGGAATGAATATTAAAATGGTAATAAATTGTATAGTAATTACTTCAGAACCAACTAAATCAAAGACACAATGTACCAAATCATGATGCTATTACTTCCTGTTTATAGTTTGAAAGTTTATACAGTACTTTGACATGATTAATCGTGGCACTTTGTCTTGGAAGATGTTCACTAGGAACCAAACAGGCCGAAACAGAAAGGGACCTACCTGAACTACATGACCAATAAGAAACCCTCAGTTTCGTGTGAAGCGTTTTCCGTTGCAAACCATTTTGCTACAGTGTGCACTAGAGGTCGACCGATTAATCGGAATGGGCAATTAATTAGGGCCGATTTCACATTTTCATAACAATCAGAAATCAGTATTTATGGACGCCGTAAGTTGCTTGCTAGCATTAAACTTATCTTGTAAAAAACAATCCATCATAATCACTAGTTATAACTACACATGGTTGATGATATTACTAGTTTATCTAGCGTTGCGTGGGGGATGATTTAACAAAAGCGCATTTGTGAAAAAAGCACAATCATTGAACAACTGTACCTAACCATAAACACCAATGCCTTTCTTAAAATCAATACACAGAAGTATACA
Source organism: Oncorhynchus kisutch (assembly GCF_002021735.2). Taxonomy (NCBI): domain Eukaryota; kingdom Metazoa; phylum Chordata; class Actinopteri; order Salmoniformes; family Salmonidae; genus Oncorhynchus; species Oncorhynchus kisutch. Next base: position 8,150,900 of record NC_034190.2, on the reverse strand, counting down.
TTTTTAAACCTGCATATTTAGCTAAAATAATTCCAGGTTAGCAGGCAATATTAACCAGGTGAAATTGTGTCACTTCTCTTGCGTTCATTGCACGCAGAGTCAGGGAATATGCAACAGTTTGGGCTGCCTGGCTCGTTGCCAACTAATTTGCCAGAATTTGACATAATTGTGACATAACATTGAATGTTGTGCAATGTAACAAGAATATTTAGACTTAGAGATGCCCACCCGTTAGATAAAATACCGAACGGTTCCGTATTTCACTGAAATAATAAACGTTTTGTTTTCGAAATGATAGTTTCCGGATTCGACCATATTAATGACCAAAGGCTTGTATTTCTGTGTGTTATTATGTTGTAATTAAGTCTCTGATTTGATAGAGCAGTCTGACTGAGCGATGGTAGGCAGCAGCAGGCTCGTAAGCATTAATTCAAACAGCACTTTTGTGCGTTTTGCCAGCAGCTCTTCGCAAGCACAGCGCTGTTTATGACTCCAAGCCTATCAGCCTCATGGCTGGTGTAACCGATGTGAAATGGCTAGCTAGTTAGCGGGGTGCGCGCTAATAGAGTTTCAAACGTCACTCGCTCTGAGACTTGGAGTAGTTATTCACCTTGCTCTGCATGGGTAACGCTACTTCGAGGGCGGCTGTTGTCGATGTGTTCCTGGTTGAGCCCAGGTAGGGGCGAGGAGAAGGACGGAAGCTATACTGTTAACTGGCAATACTAAAGTGCCTATAAGAACATCCAATAGTCAAAGGTTAATGAAATATAAATGGTATTGAGAGAAATAGTCCTATAAATACTATATTAACTACAACCTAAAACCTCTTACCTGGGAATATTGAAGACTCATGTTAAAAGGAACCACCAGCTTTCATATGTTCTCATGTTCTAAGCAAGGAACTTAAACATGAGCTTTTTTACATGGCACATATTGCACTTTTACTTTCTTCTCCAACACTTTGTTTTTGCATTATTTAAACCAAATTGAACATGTTTCATGTTTCATGTTTTATTGATGTATTATATTAAGTTAAAATAAGTGTTCATTCAGTATTGTTGTAATTGTCATTATTACAAATACATTTAAAAAATTAAAAAAATTGGCAGATTAATCGGTATCGGCGTTGAAAAATCATAATTGGTCGACCTCTAGTGTGCACTAATGAATACGACCCAGATCTGTGATCTCTGTGATGCTGCCCCCGGTAATAACCTAACTTGTACAACTCACCCTCAGAGGGATGCTCAAAGCCACAGTCCACTATCGCCCTCAGCAGCTCAGGCTTCAACAGGAAGTCTCTAAACCCAGACGAATGGATGGACACATAGGAGCCCTTCACACGCTCCTTTTTAATGGACAGAATATCCCCTCCTGATAGATCTCCCACCACATCATCCTCTTCGTAGTCCAAGAGCTCATTCTCCACATCCTGCTCAGTCATCCTGGTAGGTAGGTGGGAAAGAAAGAAAGAAAGAGAGACAGACAAATAGTCAAAAGCACGTCCCATCAACCTGTCAGTACATAACAAGGAGACACTTTCAACCTACAGAGCCTTCGGAAAGTATTCAGAACCCTTGACTTTTTCCACATTTTGTTACGTTACAGACTTATTCTAAAATTGATTAAATTGTTTTTTCCGCCCTCAATCAACACACAATACCCCATATAATGACAAGGCAAACAGAGGTTTAAGAAATTAAAAATAAACTGAAATATCACATTTACATAAGTATTCAGACCCTTTATTCAGTACTTTATTGAAGCACCATCTTGGGTATGAGGCTACAAGCTTGGCACACCTGTATTTGGAGAGTTTCTCCCATTCTTCTCTGCAGATCCTCTCAAGCTCTGTCAGGTTGGATGGGGAGCGTTGCTGCACAGCAACATTCAGGTCTCTCCAGAGATGTTCGATCGGGTTCAAGTCCAGGCTTTGGCTGGGCCACTCAAGGACATTTAGAGACTTGTCCCAAAGCCACTCCTGCATTGTCTTCTCTGTGTGCTTAGGGTTGTTGTGCTGTCTGAGGTCCTGAGCGCTCTGGAACAGGTTTTCATCAAGGATTTCTCTGTACTTTGCTCCGTTCATCTTTCCCTCAATCCTGACTCGTCTCCCAGTCCCTGAAAAACATCCCCACAGCATGATGCTAACACCACCATGCTTCACCGTAGGGATGGTGCCAGGTTTCCTCCAGACAGGACGCTTGGCGTTCAGGCCAAAGAGTTCAATGTTGGTTTCATCAGACCAGAGAATCTTTTTTCTCATGGTCTGAGAGTCCTTTAGGGGCCTTTTGGCAAACTCCATGTGGGCTGTCATGTGCCTTTTACTGAGGAGTGGCCTCCGTCTGGCCACTCTACCATAATGGCCTGATTGGTGGAGTGCTGCAGAGGTGGTTGTCCTTCTGGAAGGTTCTCTCATCTCCACAGAGGAACTCTGGAGCTCTGTCAGAGTGACCATTGGGTTCTTGGTCACCTCCCTGACCAAGGCCCTTCACCCCCGATTGCTCAGTTAGGCCGGGGGGCCAGCTCGGTGTCTTGGTGGTTCTAAACTTCTTCCATTTAAGAATGAGGCCACTGTGTTCTTAGGGACCTTCAAATGCTGCAAAAAAATATATATGGTACCCTTCCCCCGATCTGTGCCTTGACACGATCCGGTCTCGGAGCTCTACGGACAATTCCTTCATCCTCATGGCTTGCTTTTGATCTGACCGGCACTGTCAATTGTGTGACCTTATATAGACAGGTGTGTGCCTTTCCAAATCATGTCCAATCAATTGAATTTACCACAGCTGGACTGCAATAAAGTTGTAGAAACATCTCAAGGATGATCAATGGAATTTTATTTAACCTTTATTTAACTTGACAAGTCAGTTAAATAACAAATTATTATTTACAATGATGGCCTGCCCCGGAAAAACCCTAACCCGGACGACGCTGGGCCAATTCTCCGCCGCCCTATGGGACTCCCAATCACAGTCGGTTGTGATACAGCCTGGAATCAAACCAAGGTCTGTAGTGAAGCTTCTAGCACTGAGATGCAGACCACTGCGCTTGAGCTTAATTTCCAATCTCATAGCAAAGGGTCTGAATATTTATGTAAATCCGATATTTCTAAATTTAGATACATTTGCAAAAATCATCCCCCACCATAATTTGCAAATAAATTCATTACAAATCCTACAATGTGATTTTCTGGATTTTTTTTCTAATTTTGCCTGTCATAGTTGAAGTGTACCTATGATGAAAATTACAGGCCTCTCTCATCTTTTTAAGTGGGAGAACTTGCACAATTGGTGGCTGACTAAATACTTTTTTGCCCCACTGTATGTATGTATGTATGTATGTATGTATGTATGTATGTATGTATGTATGTATGTATGTATGTATGTATGTATGTATATATATATATATTAAAGACATTACATAAAAGTTGGATCAGCCTGTAGTGTGGTTTTCCACTTTAATTTTGAGTGTGATTCCAAATCCAGACCTCCATGGGTTGATAAATTTGATTTCCATTGATAATTTGTGTGATTTTGTTGTCAGCACATTCAACTATGTAAAGAAAAGTATTTAATGAGAATATTTCATTCATTCAGATCTAGGATGTGTTATTTTAGTGTTCCCTTTATTTTTTTGATATATATATATATATATATATATATATATATATATATATATATATATATATATATATATATATATATATATATATAGATAGATAGATAGATAGATATAATATTATATATATATATTAGAGAGATATAGAGTTTTATTTAACTAGGCTAGCCAGTTAACAAATTCCTATTTACAATGACGGCCTACCCTGGCCAAACACGGACAACGCTGGGCCAATTGTGCGCCGCCCTATGGGACTCCCAATCACGGCCGGAACCAGGTACTGTAGCGACGCCTCTTGCGCTGAGATGCAGTGCCTTAGACCGCTGCGCCACTCGGGAGCCCCTATCTATCTATCTATATAAAAATAGATTTGTGTTTATACACACATATATATATATATATATATATATATATATATATATATATATATATATATATATATATATAGGGGCTCCCGAGTGGCGCAGCGGTCTAAGGCACTATATATGTGTGTGTATAAACACAAATCTATGTATATATATATATATATATATATATATATATATATATATATTACACACATCATATCTATTTTCCGGACTCTGATATTGCTCGTTCTGATATTTTTTGTGATGATGTGTGTATTTGTTTTTTTTATTGCGCTGTTGGAGCTAGAAACAAACATTTCGCTGCACCTGCAAATCTGTGTAGCTAACGTTACGCGGCCATATCTTTCATTTGATGCTAAACTGTGTGGTGATGATGCTGATAATGATGAGAGGGTTAGAAAAACAAGTTTCATTTCATGCCATCTTCACTTCTATTTATGACAAGTTGTGGAATGAAATAAGTAAATGTACTCGTAACTAACGCTATTCATTTGGGCTGTTAGCTTATCACGTGTGTCAACATGAGTAACGTTAGCTAGCTAGCCGTTAGCAAACACGACTCATGAGTTGGCTGGTCTAGCTAGCTAGCTTCTTAAGCTTGACAAGCTTTCTACCTAGCTATTCTATACGATGTGCAACATATGGAAAATGTATTGTACAGACAATAAATACATATTAAATAAATATTCCTAGTGAGCATTGTTTACCTTATTCGTTGTGAAGAAATGTAGCTGGAGCGTTTGCAAATGTGAGCTATCGTTTCGGTAAAACGCAATCAACGTGCGACTGTGCGCATGCGTTGAATGTCCGCGACCTGCGACATTTGGCTTGGAAACACTTCGGAAACGTTCTCTAACATCGAGGTTTACAAAGAAGGTGAGATTGGGAACTGCGCTGAAACTGGTATCGGGAAACATTTTTGTTTGACAGCTAGCGATGTGTACACATTTGATTGTTTTAAATAAGTATAGTATTAGTTAAACACGTGTTGACTGGCTAACTATAGCTAAATAATGGCCAGCCAGCTAGCAAGCAACGTGACTAACTAACCTAGCTGTATCTTATGGCCAAACCCACAAAAGGTTGCTGACAATGTTCGCTGAAATACTTCTCCCTCCCCATAGCCAGTGATGTCGTGTTTCAGTGGAGATCCCAACTTCTGTCCTGAGTGCGGGAACGTACTGCCTCTACCTGGGCTGCAGAACACAGTCTCCTGTCCCCGCTGTGCATTCAGTTTACCTGTCAGCGGTGAGGATGGCCTGTTTGTTGTCATCAGTCAAATGTCCCTGTTATAAATCATGTTGTAGCCTACTAACAGACAGAATCGTTATCCAAAGGGGGCTACCAGTCTGTTTGTGCTTTCATGCCAATTGCTTGTCACATCGGGGACTCCCGAGTGGCGCAGCAGTCTAAGGCACTGCATCTCAGTGCTCGAGGAGTCACAACAGACCCCGGTTTGATTCCAGGCTGTATCACAACTGGCCGTGATTGGGAGTCCCATAGGGCGGCGCACAATTGGCCCAGCGTCGTCCGGGTTTGGCCGGTGTAGACGTCATTGTACATTGTTGTAAACATTTTTTAAGTTATTTTTTATTTCACCTTTATTTAACCAGGTAGGCTAGTTGAGAACACCTTTATTTAACCAGGTAGGCTAGTTGAGAACACCTTTATTTAACCAGGTAGGCCAGTTGAGAACAAGTTCTCATTTCCAACGTCGACCTGGCCAAGATAAAGCAAAGCAGTGCGAGATAAACAACAACACAGAGTTACACATGGAATAAATATGCGTAGTCAATAACACAATAGAAGAAGAAAAATGTCTATATACAGTGTGTGCAAATGGCGTGAGGAGGTAAGGCAATAAATAGGCCATAGTAGCGAAGTAATTACAATTTAGTAAATTAACACTGGAGTGATAGATGAGCAGATGGTGATGTGCAAGTCGAAATACTGGTGCAACTAAGACTTTGTTCTTAATTGACCTGCGTGGTTAAATAAAATCAAAATCATCATGCCAAGCATGTTTGTCTTTACCAGGACGAGCAATGGAGTTGGCTAGAGCACACAGATCTGACACCAGACTGTCTCCTTTATCAATCTTATATTTTCATAAGTATGTGACCCACGATTTAACTGTGTTTTTGTGTCGTCGTTTTCAGAATTTTCAGGTCAAGAGATCAGGTCTTCTGTTGTCTTTAATCCTCTCGAAGGGTCCTCTGTTGCTGTGGAAGAGGAGGACTCAGAACTCAAGGGGGCTGTGGTAGGAATTCATTGCAATGAAGTTCCTATTCATGAAATGATCAATGGTCCCATTTTTAAAACTAGGGAAATCAAATTGAAACATGGAGTGACAGGGTAATGGTATACTTTATCAATACTCGAGAATCTCCATTTAGGCTATGTTCTGTCTGTAACCTCTAGAAATCTACACAATGTAACCGTGTAATAATACTAAGGTTATATATTTTTTTATTTAACCTTTATTTAACCAGGCAAGTCAGTTAAGAACAAATTCTTATTTTCAATGACTGCCTAGGAACTGTGGGTTAACTGCCTGTTAACTGCCGGTTACTAGTCCAATGCTCTAACCACTAGGCTACCCTGCTGCCCCCATATATCAATGTATGTTCTCTCTATAACCTCCTCAAACTCTTGCATTCTAGATTGACAGACGCTGCTCTCGCTGCAATAAAGAAGGGATGGTTTATCACACCAGACAAATGAGATCTGCAGATGAAGGACAGACGGTCTTCTTCACCTGTATACACTGCAGGTACATCTCACTAACCCTAATCCTAACCAATTCACCAAGGCTATTCTGAGCCTGTTCTCACCACCAGATTCATCAATCTATTCCATTTTATGTTGTTCTGCACCACACTATGACAAGCACTTTACCCCACAAACTTTATGTAGCCCACATGTTCATTTATGACTGGATATGTTATGATTTCATTTATGCATTCAGATATCAGGAGAAAGAGGACTCCTGAGAAGAGATCGAGATGCTTCCCCATTCCCTTGGACCTCCATCAATATTCTCCTCCTCTCCTCTCTTTTGTCTGTAAACAAGAATGTGTTTGATCTATGTAATGCAAACTTGAGTTCTTATTGGAGAAAGCACAATTGGTATGCTATTCCTTGCTCTTCGTTACTTGTAATGATGCTTAGGATAGTCGCTCCGGAGTGCTAAGCATTTCAATGGTTTGCCTTTACTGCATCAGTTAGATTGCAGCTGCAGCATTTGGAATGAGGGTTGAATACTGATGTCTGATGTTTCTCTGCGGAGATTTTCAAGTGTGATTTGTGTGATTAAAATATTTGTCTTTAGAACATGTTTGGTTGCTTTTCTCCTTTCTACCTTTTGTCAACAATGTCAGGTAATGACAGTGAATTTGCCTCAACATACATAATGTTTACAACTGTGTATATTAACAAAATAATTTTGTTCGTCTCTATTTCAGTAAAAAAAGACTACATTTATATTTCACTGTGATGTTGAGTGCGGCAAAAGCAGTTGCTCCAATCTGAAGGCTCCCCTTGTGGAGGTCTGAATCACGTGGCCATCCAACATGGCGTCAATTACTTGGAAGATGCTGAATTTGTTGGGACTTTGTAGATTTCTAGGAATTATTTCGGCCATTTCTGATAACCCTCAGGTAAAACATTCTCCTTGATAGTTTAAAAAAAAAAAAAAAATGTAAATGCTTGTTTGAACCACAAAATCCTGTGAAAACACTTTCAACCTTGTATTAGCTAGCTAATGCTCTAGACATCAGACTTACGTCATGAGTGTAGCTATGCTAGAGGAGAAGCAACTACCAATCATCTCCCGCTTCTTCTTGTCCTTAGCAGAAGATGAAGCTGTGCGTTCAGTTACAATGCAAGAACCTCCATGAGTATCTGAAAGAGTTGAGCCCTGAGATCATGGATCTGAGATCTTAGACCGGTTGTACAACCATCTGGCCACATGTCTAGCTTTCTACATGTGCAGGATCAGTCCATTTAACAATCCTACTAAAGTAACTTTAAAATATGACATGCAAGTTTTTTTTTATTTAACTTGGTAAGACAGTTAAGAACAAATGATTATTTACAAAGACGGCCTACCGGGGAACAGTGAACACCTTGTTCAGGGGCAGAGCGACATACAGTGCCTTGCGAAAGTATTCGGCCCCCTTGAACTTTGCGACCTTTTGCCACATTTCAGGCTTCAAACATAAAGATATAAAACTGTATTTTTTTGTGAAGAATCAACAACAAGTGGGACACAATCATGAAGTGGAACGACATTTATTGGATATTTCAAACTTTTTTAACAAATCAAAAACTGAAAAATTGGGGGTGCAAAATTATTCAGCCCCCTTAAGTTAATACTTTGTAGCGCCACCTTTTGCTGCGATTACAGCTGTAAGTCGCTTGGGGTATGTCTCTATCAGTTTTGCACATCGAGAGACTGAAATGTTTTCCCATTCCTCCTTGCAAAACAGCTCGAGCTCAGTGAGGTTGGATGGAGAGCATTTGTGAACAGCAGTTTTCAGTTCTTTCCACAGATTCTCGATTGGATTCAAGTCTGGACTTTGACTTGGCCATTCTAACACCTGGATATGTTTATTTTTGAACCATTCCATTGTAGATTTTGCTTTATGTTTTGGATCATTGTCTTGTTGGAAGACAAATCTCCGTCCCAGTTTCAGGTCTTTTGCAGACTCCATCAGGTTTTCTTCCAGAATGGTCCTATATTTGGCTCCATCCATCTTCCCATCAATTTTAACCATCTTCCCTGTCCCTGCTGAAGAAAAGCAGGCCCAAACCATGATGCTGCCACCACCATGTTTGACAGTGGGGATGGTGTGTTCAGGGTGATGAGCTGTGTTGCTTTTACGCCAATCATAACGTTTTGCATTGTTGCCAAAAAGTTCAATTTTGGTTTCATCTGACCAGAGCACCTTCTTCCACATGTTTGGTGTGTCTCCCAGGTGGCTTGTGGCAAACTTTAAACGACACTTTTTATGGATATCTTTAAGAAATGGCTTTCTTCTTGCCACTCTTCCATAAAGGCCAGATTTGTGCAATATACGACTGATTGTTGTCCTATGGACAGAGTCTCCCACCTCAGCTGTAGATCTCTGCAGTTCATCCAGAGTGATCATGGGCCTCTTGGCTGCATCTCTGATCAGTCTTCTCCTTGTATGAGCTGAAAGTTTAGAGGGACGGCCAGGTCTTGGTAGATTTGCAGTGGTCTGATACTCCTTCCATTTCAATATTATCGCTTGCACAGTGCTCCTTGGGATGTTTAAAGCTTGGGAAATCTTTTTGTATCCAAATCCGGCTTTAAACTTCTTCACAACAGTATCTCGGACCTGCCTGGTGTGTTCCTTGTTCTTCATGATGCTCTCTGCGCTTTTAACGGACCTCTGAGACTATCACAGTGCAGGTGCATTTATACGGAGACTTGATTACACACAGGTGGATTGTATTTATCATCATTAGTCATTTAGGTCAAGATTGGATCATTCAGAGATCCTCACTGAACTTCTGGAGAGAGTTTGCTGCACTGAAAGTAAAGGGGCTGAATAATTTTGCACGCCCAATTTTTCAGTTTTTGTTTGTTAAAAAAGTTTGAAATATCCAATAAATGCCGTTCCACTTCATGATTGTGTCCCACTTGTTGTTGATTCTTCACAAAAAAATACAGTTTTATATCTTTATGTTTGAAGCCTGAAATGTGGCAAAAGGTCGCAAAGTTCAAGGGGGCCGAATACTTTCGCAAGGCACTGTATTTGTACCTTGTCAACTCGAGGATTCAATCCAGCAACCTTTCGGTTACTGGCCCAACGCTCTAACCACTAGGCTACCTGCTCTAACCACTAGGTTACCTGCTCTAACCACTAGGCTACCTGCTCTAACCACTAGGCTACCTGCTCTAACCACTAGGCTACCTGCTCTAACCACTAGGCTACCTTCCTCCTCTACACTCTAACCACTAGGCTACCTGCTCTAACCACTAGGCTACCTGCTCTAACCACTAGGCTACCTTCCTCCTCTACACTCTAACCACTAGGATACCTGCCTCCTCTACGCTCTAACCACTAGGATACCTGCCTCCTCTACGCTCTAACCACTAGGATACCTTCCTCCTCTACGCTCTAACCACTAGGATACCTGCCTCCTCTACGCTCTAACCACTAGGACACCTTCCTCCTCTACGCTCTAACCACTAGGATACCTGCCTCCTCTACGCTCTAACCACTAGGATACCTGCCTCCTCTATGCTCTAACCACTAGGATACCTTCCTCCTCTACGCTCTAACCACTAGGATACCTGCCTCCTCTACGCTCTAACCACTAGGATACCTTCCTCCTCTACACTCTAACCACTAGGATACCTGCTGGTTACTGGCCCAACGCTCTAACCACTAGGCTACCTGCTGGTTACTGGCCCAACGCTCTCTAACCACTAGGCTACCTGCTGGTTACTGGCCCAACGCTCTAACCACTAGGCTACCTGCTGGTTACTGGCCCAACGCTCTCTAACCACTAGGCTACTTACAAATGAATCTGTAATGCACATATTACCATGCATTATTACTTCTAACACGTTTGGAGCAGAACACAGACTGTCTACACATTTAGCGCGATGATCTGGATGTTGGGTTGTACAGGTGTTGTGCCGAAAATCTACCCACTGCCAGAACCCCCCTTCTAATTTCCTTAATTTTGTGGCTAGAGTCAAATACTTTCTGTGGCACACTTCAGAGTCAAGTACTTTCTATAGAACAAACTTCTCGTCAGGATAGGAAACCGAAATTAATAATTAATGTATGTGCTATATTAAACATAGAGGGAGTAAAATGTTGTCAAGCAATAAACATTTCAGAACAACTATAGCTGAATTATTATCCTTACACTTTAAAAACATACTAGTCGAATAAGACCAGGGAGAGATGACGAATCTCAAATCACAAATATATTTTGATTTGTTTAACACTTTTTTTGGTTACTACATGATTAGTAGTTCTGATTTCTTCACTATTATTCTACATTGTAGAAAATAGTAAAACTGAAGAAAAACCCTTGAATGAGTGTTCTAACTTTTGATCGGTAGTGTATACTAACACATACTCTCTTCATTTCTTGCCATTCGTATTTTACTATGACTATTTTACCTGTGTTGTTTTTGTGTTAAAGTTACATTTGTGAATATAATTTCTCTGTTTCAAAGTGTTTTCATAATGAAAGTCTACCAAATATTCTTTCAAATTTCTATATTCCTCTCTAAATACTTCTGTTCTTCTCATTTTCATCCTCATGTATCCTACATCTCTTCCCCTCCTCCAGTGAGCCTAGAGATGCTCCCTGTATCACCTCAGCTGGTTTCCTGCTCCTGGACACTGCCTCTCAGCTCTGGTACCTCACGCTACAGTACCTCAACACTGCACAGGTATGTCCTTAAAACATAGGTATTGTCACGCCCTGATCTGTTACACCTGTGCTTGTGCTTGTCTCCACCCCCCCTCCAGGTGTCTGCCATTATCCCCTGGGTCTGTTGCCAGTTTGTCTTGTTTGTTCAAGCCTACTAGCGGGTTGTCTCAGCGCCTGGTTGTCTCAGCGCCTGGTTGTCTCAGCGCCTGGTTGTCTCAGCGCCTGGTTGTCTCAGCGCCTGGTTGTCTCAGCGCCTGGTTGTCTCAGCGCCTGGTTGTCTCAGCGCCTGGTTGTCTCAGCGCCTGGTTGTCTCAGCGCCTGGTTGTCTCAGCGCCTGGTTGTCTCAGCGCCTGGTTGTCTCAGCGCCTGGTTGTCCCTAGGCTCGCTTTTTCTTGGCCTCCTAGGTTTTGACCGTTCTTCGCCTGACCTGGAGTCTGCCTGCCATCCTGTACTTTTGCTCCACCTGTGGATATTTGACCCCTGCCTGCCCTGACCTGTAGTTTGTCTGCCCCTGTGGTTACAATAAACATTGTTACCTTACACTGTCTGCACTTGGGTCTTACCTTGATTTGGCTTGTCACCAAAAACACTCCCAAACTTCTACAGATGCACAATCGAGAGCATCCTTTCGGGCTGTATCACCGCCTGGTACGGCAACTGCTCTGCCCACGACCGTAGGGTAGTGAGGTCTACACAACGCATCACCAGGGGCAAATTACCTGACCTCCTGGACACCTACACCACCCGATGTCACAGGAAGGCCATAAATATCATCAAGGACAACAACCACCCGAGCCACTGCCTGTTCACCCCGCTATCATCCAGAAGGCGAGGTCAGTACAAATGCATCAAAGCAGGGACAGAGAGACTGAAAAACAGCTTCTATCTCAAGGCCATCAAACTGTCAAACAGCCACCACTAACATTGAGTGGCTGCTGCCAATATACTGACTCATCTCTAGCCACTTTAATATTTAAAAAATGGATGTAATAAATGTATCAGTAGCCACTTTAAACAATGCCACTTAATATAATGTTTACATACCCAACATTACTCATCTCATATGTATATACTGTACTCTATACCATCTACTGCATCTTGCCTATGCCGTTCAGCCATCGCTCATCCATATATTTATATGTACATACTCTTATTCATTCCTTTACACTTGTGTGCAAAAGGTAGTTGTGAAATTGATTAGATTACTTGTTAGATATTACTGCATGGTCGGAACTAGAAGCACAAACATTTCGCTACACTGGCACTAATATCTGCTAACCATGTATATGTGACCAATACAATTTGATTGGATTCTTGATAGGTAATATGCCAGGGTTAACTTTAGCCGTTAATAACCGGCTTTTGTCCAATGCATTTTTTGGGGGAAATGCAGATAAATAAAATTGATGCCAGCCAATTATCCAGAAACAATCCCAGTGTGAAATCATGCATTTTATCCTCTTCATTGATGGAAATACATTTCACTGGTCGTGCTTATCGGCCTGTAGGTTAATTTACATAATTGAATGTAATTAAGCTGGCGCATGTGTACACTATTTTCGTTATGTATCTTATCACACGCGTACAGCATACAGATACAGAGCCTTTGTGTTGAAAATCTACCAGACAGGCAAGAGCTGCCGCTACAGCATCTTGTGGTGCGTTCAAGAAAACTGGGAACTCTGGAAAAATATGAGGTCAAATCATGACGTCAGTGATTGTTCAGGTCGGAAAGTTGGAGCTCTAGAAAGAGTCCCGAGTTGGAATTCCGATCAACATTTTTTTTTACCAGTCGGAGCTCGTTTTTTCACAGTACCCAGTGGTTTTGAACGCGGAATCAAACGGCAACGGAAGACAGGCTCTATCAGCGCGTCACTTTGGAATGAGCTGGAGGCAGTATGCATTATGAAAACATATACGTAATTGTCTGAAACCTGAACCTTTTAATACATATTATGAGGCATGTCTTGCTTTGTTTCAAAGTAGCATATTATATCTCCTCTCGACATCTTTCTAACTGATATTTTCATCGCTATCACATGAAACCGCTCGCATGTTCTTTGCGGTTTTGACAACGGTGTTTTCCGCTAATTGCATTATGGAACAAGCGTAGCATACTGCTTGGTGTGCGTTGCTATGCTTATAATGTGCATAAATAATAGTTTATCACCATTTTAAGCTAAACGTTATCTGTTGCATTACACATTGCTTTTTAATGTAGCCTTGGCCTACTGGTTGTATGAAATTGGAATCTATTGTCTCACAACTGTCCCAGAGTCAGTTTGGAATAGGCTATTTCTTTCTTGACAAGCTGACCAATAGAATAGGTAGGCTAAACGTTTCTACTATAGTAGGTTGACATAGGCTAGTGATTTTGCTGTTCGTTAGTCGTCTTCTTGGCCGAGGAAGAGTCAATTTGGACAATTATTCTGACAAGTTCAACGTACACATCAGAATTCTGTAAGAAGGAGCGCACATCGTTGCATCCTCGAATTGCCACAATCTAAATGGGTGGACGTCCTAATCAGGTTACGCACCCGAAGCATATGGGTCAGGTTCACACACACTGCTTCGCTTCCTGTAATGTGCTTGACCTTCGTAGTATATTATCTTCCTTCAGACTCGGCGAAATCCTATCGTTCTTATTCTAACTCGGTTTCTCCCCACTTGGCAGGGTGTTAACACTGACATATCTGCGGATTTACATGCATTAATGTAGAACATTCAACTTTTACATTGATGCAGTTTAGATATTTTTTTTTATTACATTTTTATTTAACTAGGCAAGTCAGTCAAGATCAAACCCTCCCTTAACCCGGACGACGCTGGGCCAATTGTGCGCTCTATGGGAAATCCCAGGATCGAACCAGGGTCACTGAGATGCAGTGACTTAGACCACTGCGCCACTCGGGAGCCTCAACATGCTGTGTTGTTATGCAAAGAGTAACGTCTCCTAATCATGGTCTGGATTAGTTGACTACTTGAGTATTCTGCTCACAGTCTAACTAACCACCAACTTTAAGTCACTATGGTGGAGGAGCCAGTTTAGACCTAAAGAAAAAGCAGAGTTTAGATTGAATAGCACACTATCTACTGTCCCTGTCCTTATCGCCTCTGCTCCTGTACCCCGTCCCTCTCTCTGTCGTCTCTTCAGAGGAAGTCTAGAAGGTACTACCCCACCAGGCTGCTGGCGTCAGCTGGCGTCTCCGCCAATTCTTCCTCCACCGCTGTGGATGCTGCCCCAGGGACTGGAGATTCAGGTTTCATTGTAGTGGGAATTAACTATCACCTCTATCTCTACAGTTATGAACCAACTATCACCTCTATCCGTATACGAGTATGAGCAAACTACACTACATGACCAAATGTATGTGGACACTTGCTCATCGAACATCTCTTTCCAAAATGATGAGCATTAATATAGAGTTGGTCCCCCCCCCTTTTGCTGTTATAACAGCCTCCACTCATCTGGGAAGGCTTTCCACTAGATGTTGGAACATTTCTTCAGGGACTTGCTTCCATTCAGCCACGAGCATTAGTGAGGACGGGCACATATGTTGGGCAATTAGGCCTGGCTCACAGTCGGCGTTCCAATTACATCTCAAAGGTGTTCGATGGGGTTAAGGTCAGGGCTATGTGTACATATGTAACAGTATAACTTTACATCGTCCCCTCGCCCATACCCGGGCGTGAACCAGGGACCCTCTGCACACATCAACAACAGTCACCCACGAAGCATCGTTACCCATCGCTCCACAAAAGCCGCGGCCCTTGCAGAGCAAGGGGAACCACTACTTCAAGGTCTCAGAGCAAGTGATGTTACAGATTGAAACGCTATTTAGCGCGCAACACCGCTAACTAAGCTAGCCGTTTCACATCCGTTACACCAGTCAAGTTCTTCCACACTGATCTCGACAAACTGTTTCCACAAAATTGTAAGCACAGAATGTAGAATTTCATTGTATGCTGTAGCGTTAAGATTTCCCTTCACTGAAAGTAAGGGGTCTAGCCCGTACCATGAAAAACTGCCCCATTATTCCTCCTCCACCAAACTTTACAGTGGGCACTATGCATTGTCAGACTGCCAGATGGTGAAGCGTGATTCATCACTCCAGCGAACACATTTACACTACTACAGAGTTATATGGTGGCAAGCTTTACACCACTCCAGCCGAGGCTTGGCATAGCATATGGTGATCTTAGGGTTCTGTGCGGCTGCTCGGCCATGGAAACCCATTTCATTGTGCTCCCGACAAACAGTTCTTGTGCTGATGTTGCTTCCAGAGGCAGTTTGAAATGCTATAGTGTGCATTGCAACAAAGGACAGACCATTTTTACACGCTGCGTTCTGTGAGCTTGTGTGGCCTACCACTTCGCGGCTGAGCTGTTGTTGCTCCTAGACACTTCCACTTCACAATAACAGCACTTACAGTTGCCCGGGACAGCTCTAGCAGGGCAGAAACTTGTTGCAAAAGATGGCATACTATGACTTGTCCCCCCCTTCCACCACCTCTTTCTCCACACCTCTCTCTCTTGTCCCCCCTTCCCACCATCTTTCTACACACCTCTCTCTCTTGCCCCCCCCCCTTCCACCCTCTCTTTCTCCACACCTCTCTCTCTTGTCCCCCCCCCTTCCACCCTCTCTTTCTCCACACCTCTCTCTCTTGTCCCCCCCCTTCCACCCTCTCTTTCTCCACACCTCTCTCTCTTGTCCCCCCCCCCTTCCACCCTATCTTTCTCCACACCTCTCTCTCTTGTCCCCCCCCCCTTCCACCCTCTCTTTCTCCACACCTCTCTCTCTTGTCCCCCCCCTTCCACCCTCTCTTTCTCCACACCTCTCTCTCTTGTCCCCCCCCCCTTCCACCCTCTCTTTCTCCACACCTCTCTCTCTTGCCCCCCCCTTCCACCCTCTCTTTCTCCACACCTCTCTCTCTTGTCCCTCCCCCCCTTCAACCCTCTCTTTCTCCACACCTCTCTCTCTTGCCCCCCCCTTCCACCCTCTCTCTCTTGTCCCCCCCCTTCCACCCTCTCTCTCTTGTCCCCCCCCTTCCACCCTCTCTCTCTTGTCCCCCCCCTTCCACCCTCCCTCTCTTGTCCCCCCCCCTTCCACCCTCTCTCTCTTGTCCCCCCCCCTTCCACCCTCTCTCTCTTGTCCCCCCCCCTTCCACCCTCTCTCTCTTGTCCCCCCTTCCACCCTCTCTCTCTTGTCCCCCCCCTTCCACCCTCTCTTTCTCCACACCTCTCTCTCTTGTCCCCCCCCCCCTTCCACCCTCTCTTTCTCCACACCTCTCTCTCTTGCCCCCCCCCCTTCCACCCTCTCTTTCTCCACACCTCTCTCTCTTGTCCCCCCCCCCTTCCACCCTCTCTTTCTCCACACCTCTCTCTCTTGTCCCCCCCCCCTTCCACCCTCTCTTTCTCCACACCTCTCTCTCTTGTCCCCCCCCCTTCCACCCTATCTTTCTCCACACCTCTCTCTCTTGTCCCCCCCCTTCCACCCTCTCTTTCTCCACACCTCTCTCTCTTGTCCCCCCCCCCTTCCACCCTCTCTTTCTCCACACCTCTCTCTCTTGTCCCTCCCCCTTCCACCCTCTCTTTCTCCACACCTCTCTCTCTTGTCCCCCCCCCTTCCACCCTCTCTTTCTCCACACCTCTCTCTCTTGCCCCCCCCTTCCACCCTCTCTTTCTCCACACCTCTCTCTCTTGTCCCTCCCCCCCTTCAACCCTCTCTTTCTCCACACCTCTCTCTCTTGCCCCCCCCCTTCCACCCTCTCTCTCTTGTCCCCCCCCTTCCACCCTCTCTCTCTTGTCCCCCCCCTTCCACCCTCTCTCTCTTGTCCCCCCCCTTCCACCCTCCCTCTCTTGTCCCCCCCCCTTCCACCCTCTCTCTCTTGTCCCCCCCCTTCCACCCTCTCTCTCTTGTCCCCCCCCCTTCCACCCTCTCTCTCTTGTCCCCCCCCCTTCCACCCTCTCTCTCTTGTCCCCCCTTCCACCCTCTCTCTCTTGTCCCCCCTTCCACCCTCTCTTTCTCCACACCTCTCTCTCTTGTCCCCCCCTTCCACCCTCTCTTTCTCCACACCTCTCTCTCTTGTCCCCCCCCCCCCTTCCACCCTCTCTTTCTCCACACCTCTCTCTCTTGTCCCCCCCCCTTCCACCCTCTCTTTCTCCACACCTCTCTCTCTTGTCCCCCCCCTTCCACCCTCTCTTTCTCCACACCTCTCTCTCTTGTCCCCCCCCTTCCACCCTCTCTTTCTCCACACCTCTCTCTCTTGTCCCCCCCCTTCCACCCTCTCTTTCTCCACACCTCTCCCTCTTGTCCCCCCCCCTTCGACCCTCTCTTTCTCCACACCTCTCTCTCTTGTCCCCCCCCCCCTTCCACCCTCTCTTTCTCCACACCTCTCTCTCTTGTCCCCCCCTTCCACCCTCTCTTTCTCCACACCTCTCTCTCTTGGTCCCCCCCCCTTCCACCCTCTCTTTCTCCACACCTCTCTCTCTTGTCCCCCCCCTTCCACCCTCTCTTGTCCCCCCCTTCCACCCTCTCTTTCTCCACACCTCTCTCTCTTGTCCCCCCCCCCTTCCACCCTCTCTTTCTCCACCTCTCTCTCTTGTCCCCCCCCCTTCCACCCTCTCTTTCTCCACACCTCTCTCTCTTGCCCCCCCCTTCCACCCTCTCTTTCTCCACACCTCTCTCTCTTGTCCCTCCCCCCTTCAACCCTCTCTTTCTCCACACCTCTCTCTCTTGCCCCCCCCTTCCACCCTCTCTCTCTTGTCCCCCCCCTTCCACCCTCTCTCTCTTGTCCCCCCCCTTCCACCCTCTCTCTCTTGTCCCCCCCCTTCCACCCTCCCTCTCTTGTCCCCCCCCTTCCACCCTCTCTCTCTTGTCCCCCCCCCTTCCACCCTCTCTCTCTTGTCCCCCCCCCTTCCACCCTCTCTCTCTTGTCCCCCCCCTTTCCACCCTCTCTCTCTTGTCCCCCCTTCCACCCTCTCTCTCTTGTCCCCCCTTCCACCCTCTCTTTCTCCACACCTCTCTCTCTTGTCCCCCCCCTTCCACCCTCTCTTTCTCCACACCTCTCTCTCTTGTCCCCCCCCCCTTCCACCCTCTCTTTCTCCACACCTCTCTCTCTTGTCCCCCCCCTTCCACCCTCTCTTTCTCCACACCTCTCTCTCTTGTCCCCCCCCTTCCACCCTCTCTTTCTCCACACCTCTCTCTCTTGTCCCCCCCCTTCCACCCTCTCTTTCTCCACACCTCTCTCTCTTGTCCCCCCCCCTTCCACCCTCTCTTTCTCCACACCTCTCCCTCTTGTCCCCCCCCCTTCGACCCTCTCTTTCTCCACACCTCTCTCTCTTGTCCCCCCCCCTTCCACCCTCTCTTTCTCCACACCTCTCTCTCTTGTCCCCCCTTCCACCCTCTCTTTCTCCACACCTCTCTCTCTTGGTCCCCCCCCCTTCCACCCTCTCTTTCTCCACACCTCTCTCTCTTGTCCCCCCCCTTCCACCCTCTCTTGTCCCCCCCCTTCCACCCTCTCTTTCTCCACACCTCTCTCTCTTGTCCCCCCCCCCCTTCCACCCTCTCTTTCTCCACACCTCTCTCTTGTCCCCCCCTTCCACCCTCTCTTTCTCCACCCTCTCTCTCTTGTCTCCCTTTCCACACCTCTCTCTCTTGTCCCCCCTTCCACCATCTCTTTGTGTTTTTACTTGTCTCTTCCTCTTCTGTCCTCAGCCCTCTTTACCATTTTGATGACATTAATAGCTGACCTACCAGTCTGGGGCTACTCCCACACTAGAGCCTCATCCTTACATTACCATACTAGACTAGTGTGTTCCAAATGGCATCCTATTACTTATATAGTGCAGTAATTTACACCAGAGCCCGATGGTCCCTGGTCAAAAGTAGTGCACTACATAGGGAATAGGGTGCCATTTGGGACAAGACTTAACTTCTACCTACTCTCTTTGTGTCTCCCAGAACCCAGTGCTGCCCCCCCACAATCACAGACCAGATCAGACTATGGGCGCTGGAGAGAGATTGACAACAGTCCACTGAGGGTGAGGCCGTGTGTGTGTTTAATACACGCTTTCACAAGTAGGTGTCTCTTTTTTATTTATTGTGATGAATATTGTCCGTCCCAACTATTGGTTGGTGAGATCATGCTCTCTCACCCAGGGGAAACCAGTGTCTCTTATCTCTGGTCATAACCATATGAGACGTGCCGTTAATAGGAATTCAGAATCAGTTGCTGGGAAAAACAGGTCTTTAAGACTTCAGTGCTTTGAAATGTAACCAGTTTGAGTAGGAGTGCTGATCTGGGATCAGGTCCCCTCTATCCATGTTAATACTAGTCATTGTGATCTAAAATAGTTTTTTTTTTTTTCTGTGTAGGAAAGTCTTGGCGGCCTTAGTGTGTTTTCAGGTCACCTAGGGTGTAAATGTAAATGATTTATTAATGAAAATAATTCAAATGTTTTTATTTTCATTGTAAACTTAAGACTAAAACCAGATATAAAGTAGAAAATATAATGGACCTATATATATATTTTAATAAGATAATCTTTGAGAATTTACAATCACCGGAAAGAAAAGAGAAACCCGTACACTGCTCTTGCTAGTGCCATTGGCCACGCCCACCACCTATGAGAAACCCGTACACTGCTCTTGCTAGTGCCATTGGCCACGCCCACCACCTATGAGAAACCCGTACACTGCTCTTGCTAGTGCCATTGGCCACGCCCACCACCTATGAGAAACCCGTACACTGCTCTTGCTAGTGCCATTGGCCACGCCCACCACCTATGAGAAACCCGTACACTGCTCTTGCTAGTGCCATTGGCCACGCCCACCACCTATGAGAAACCCGTACACTGCTCTTGCTAGTGCCATTGGCCACGCCCACCACCTATGAGAAACCCGTACACTGCTCTTGCTAGTGCCATTGGCCACGCCCACCACCTATGAGAAACCCGTACACTGCTCTTGCTAGTGCCATTGGCCACGCCCACCACCTATGAGAAACCCGTACACTGCTCTTGCTAGTGCCATTGGCCACGCCCACCACCTATGAGAAACCCGTACACTGCTCTTGCTAGTGCCATTGGCCACGCCCACCACCTATGAGAAACCCGTACACTGCTCTTGCTAGTGCCATTGGCCACGCCCACCACCTATGAGAAACCCGTACACTGCTCTTGCTAGTGCCATTTGCCACGCCCACCACCTATGTCCCACTTTGACCCATAAAAAAATCCTGACTCCCTACTCTGAGGCACTTTCTAAATACAGGCCCCAGGCCTGTATTTTCACCTGCATTGGATCTCTAGCTACTCCCTGAGGATTTATAAAGTTGATTGATCTCTTTTGGCTTCATTTTCTTTCCCCAGTAGGTTATGACTGACATAAGGTGGCCTGTCCCTGTAGGATAGCACTCAGTCAATACAGGCTGTGTTGTTGTGAGCTGTAACCCCTGCTCTCAGATGTGCTGTAAACTGGAATAGAGTGAAAGAGTATTGATGTCATCTGCCAGCTACCTGCATCTGAGTCATTCTTTCTGTGTCTCTCGCTCCTCTCTACTGTACCTCCCGTCCTCTCTACCTCTCTAACAATCTGTCCATCTCAGGAGTGCTGTATAACCAGTTCATCTACCAGGCTGACTTTGAGGTGTTAAGAGACAGAGCTCAGGTCAGATATCTTGTTGTTTTATTTTCTGTCTCTCTCTCTGTCTCTCTCTCATATATATGTGTATATGAACGTTATTGTTCATATACATTATTATTATTATATTATATTATTATTATTATATATTTGTTATTCGTCGCCAAACCCACTGGCTCCATGTCATCTACAAGACCCTGCTAGGTAAAGTCCCCCCTTATCTCAGCTCGCTGGTCACCATAGCATCTCCCACCTGTAGCACACGCTCCAGCAGGTATATCTCTCTAGTCACCCCCAAAACCAATTCTTTCTTTGGCCGCCTCTCCTTCCAGTTCTCTGCTGCCAATGACTGGAACGAACTACAAAAATCTCTGAAACTGGAAACACTTATCTCCCTCACTAGCTTTAAGCACCAACTGTCAGAGCAGCTCACAGATTACTGCACCTGTACATAGCCCACCTATAATTTAGCCCAAACAACTACCTCTTTCCCAACTGTATTTAATTTTTATTTATTTATTTATTTTGCTCCTTTGCACCCCATTATTTTTTATTTCTACTTTGCACATTCTTCCATTGCAAAACTACCATTCCAGTATTTTACTTGCTATATTGTATTTACTTTGCCATCATGGCCTTTTTTGCCTTTACCTCCCTTCTCACCTCATTTGCTCACATTGTATATAGACTTGTTTATACTGCATTATTGACTGTATGTTTGTTTTTACTCCATGTGTAACTCTGTGTCGTTTTATCTGTCGAACTGCTTTGCTTTATCTTGGCCAGGTCGCAATTGTAAATGAGAACTTGTTCTCAACTTGCCTACCTGGTTAAATAAAGGTAAAATAAAATAAATAAATAAAATTGTAATGAAACAAGGGAGGAACTGAGGTGTAATTCCAACCTATGATGTAGGCTCCAGCTCAAGAGACATTACCTCTGCTTTCTTGTGGGGAGCAGTGATTAACCGTGCATAATAAAATATACTCTTAAATGAATTAGCCTGGCTACCGTCTTCTATCCATCCTCGTTTCGAACCAATAAAACGTGTGGTAGATCAACAAATGTTACAATTCCATTACCATCATTAGCCTAACATGTAGCAATATTGTCTGACCTTCCTGGTCAAAAGTAGTGCACTACATAGGGAATAGGGTGCTATTTTGGGGCGCAGGCTCGTGTCTTATCACTTTTAACACAAAATTCTCTCTGTCTGTATCTGTTCTCCAGGGGCTGCCTGGTGTGGCAGAACGTGGCTCACAGAGTGATTGTGGTTTCCCCCGCAGGGACAAGTCAAGAGGTTCTGGAAATGACAGAGTCACACTTGCCCCTTCTGTGTTATCATGAGAAAGGGATTACGAGAGGAAAACAGAAGGGGCATGAGAGAGGGATCAAGAGAGGAAAAGGAATAAGGATATATTTACATTAAATAATATTTTTCCATAATGAGTTGGCTAGAAAAGACTGGTACCCAGGCTACAGTGACTGGTATTGGGAAAGACTAAATGGAGTACGCAACTGCAAGTACTTTGTTTTTGTTGTTGCTATTGTCCATTGTCTCCTTTTGGGTCGGTGGGACAAATGATAAGAAGACATGTAAGACAGCCTGCAATCCCTGTAATTTTATGCATTACCAGAACTATTCAGACATGAGTTGTATGCATTTCCTGAGTGGCGCAGTGGTCTAAGGAACTGCATCTCAGTACTATGAGGCTTAACTACAGACACTCTGGTTTGATTCCAGGCTGTATCACACCTGGCAGTGAGTTCCATATGGAATTGTTTGGGTTTGGCTGGTGTAGGCCTTCATTGTAAATAAGAATGTGTTCTTAACTGACTTGCCTAGTTAAATAAAGGTTCAGTAAATGTAATTACAGAAGAGCCATGCATAACAATGTGGGGATTTAACATGCAAGTCTGCTATTAAATGCATTTAATGTTTAAACAAAAATACTGTATGATATGATTAAATCAAACATATCAATGAAGCCATTTCAAAAAATGTTCACAGCTGATACATTCGACACCAAGTGCTTTCAACACAGGGCAGGGGGATTGATACAAAGCTTGTTTGACAGCCATATACATGTTTAATGCCTTCAAACGTATGTTTTTTTTGCTGATTTTTTATCGCAAAAGTCATATTATGACAAGAAGTCAGAAGGACCGGTTTGTCTAAAGTAATTGTACTGGTTCAAGCTACGGGACAGATCATGTAATGACGTGATCTGGTGTAAATGGAGCAAGTGGAGTTGGTCACCTACCTGCAAATTCAGCGCGATACCAGCTAATAGCTAGCTAACCTTAGCTAGTTATCCAGCCAATTAAAGCAATGCCTTGATGACAGCATTTAGCTAGCTAACAACAGAGACCTAGCTGCTAGTTTAGCTAGGAATAGTTGCTCATTGCAAACGTGAATTTCCGACATGTGGTGCACGTAGCACGTATTTGTACATTTATACGACTTGCATAAATGGATGCTTCACCTCTGGGCGAGCAAACCCCCGAAACACAGTCGGCCACGAATGGAACCAGGGAGCTCGCGTGAAAGTCCATTCGGTTCCGGGGGTCCCGATCCGTCGGACATACGCGAGGAGACCCCCGGCGAAGAGGCTGAGGATGGGGACAACAGCATCCTGAGAGAAGGGGGAGGGAACGAAAACACTCTGGACAACATGAAAACAGAGTGTGAGGATGATGGTGACACTGGGAAAAATGTTGATGCTGCTAATGAAGAAGGCAAATATGAAGAGGAATTGGACCCTAGAATTCAGGCAAGTTTAGAATTTTATTAAACGTGTCTGTAGTACAGCAGCCGGTACAGTATCTGACTTCTTTCATGTTTGTCATTGCAAACCCATGCTCCATACTGCTTATATTCCGCTGTCAATATAGCGACATTAGCTGTAAATAACCATAGACAAAACTAAATGTCAGTATGGCAGACTCTTGCATCATTTAGCTTAAATGCAATTTAAATCCCACATCTGCATTGCAAATGGCTTCCACAATTTCACAGGGATTTATTTCATACTTATTGTAATGAAGTTTATGGCCAGGCCAAACCCAATATGAAACATTCTCTCTTATTGTGATGAAGGCCAGTCCCAATACTAAATATTTGCCCTTTTTTTCCTTCTCTCTCTCTCTCTCTCTCTCTCTCTCTCCCTCTCTCCCAGGAGGAGCTAGAGCACCTCAATCAGGCCAGTGATGAAATCAACAAGGTGGAACTGAAACTGGATGTGAGTGAGCTTTTTGTCAGCTAGCCTCATAACCCAGAATGAAATCTAACATGTCTGGGGAGTCTAAGTCTGTTCTGGAACAAATAGATCAGATCAGCCACACAACCCAACATGGTACGGTGTCTGTATGACTGATAGTCAGTTTATAAAACATAAAAAACACCTGCTCTTTCCATGACCGACTGACCAGGTGACTCCAGCTGAAAGCTATGATCCCTTATTGATGTTATCGACACTTCAATCGGTGTAGATAAAGGAAAGGAGAAAGGTTAAAGAAGGATTTTTAAGCCTTGAGACAATAGAGACATGGGTTGTGTTTTGTTGCCATTCAGAAGGCCACACATACAAGAACTGCAACACTGCTGGGTTTTTCCACACTCAACAGTTTCCCATATTATATCAAGAATGGTCCACCACCCAAAAGACATCCAGCCAACTTGACACAACTGTGGGGAGCGTTGGAGTCAACAAGGGCCAGCACGCTTTCGACATGTCCCAACAGGGAAAAAGGGGAAGGTGTTCCTAATGTTTGGTATACCCAGTGTATGCTAGTGCTATACTTTAGAAGCTGTCTTTCTTGGGGCGTAGCCTACTCACTCTTTCTCTTGGTGTTGACATAGATAATGTCATGTGATTCAGGTCTCACTAAGCCGCAAGGTCCTCGTCAACACACTCTTAATTCACTGCACACAGTAATGTAAAGGTTTACCTTTCCACATGTTGTTATTGAGCAGAGGTCAGAGAAGCAGTGTGCATGAGATGACTTACTTCCCTTGCCTCAAGGTCTATTGTGAAGACCTCTTGAGGATTGTTATTGAAGTGATATAATTTGATGGTAGCCTATCAATTACATTACTGCGCTATGAGGTTAACTGGGGAATGTCTCTCTCCCCTTCAGGATGCTAGGTCCAGCTACAGGAGGATCCTCACTGACTCAGCCAGGAAGCTCAATGCTCAGGGCTCCCAGCTAGGGACCTGCATTGAGAAGGCCAGGCCCTACTACGAAGCCCGCAGACTAGCCAAAGAGGTTGGTGTTTGTGTGGGGTTGTGTGTCGGACTGGATGTGTGTTTTGAGTGGTGTTTGGGTGCTCATCGAAAGGTTTTTAATATTATCTCTGGTGTGGCAAAATAGCCATTTAGTTACCCAGCCTCTGTCAACCTACAGTGCCTTCGGGAAAGTATTCAGACCCCTTGACTTCAATCTACACACAGTACCACATAATGACAAAGCAAAACATTTTTTGGGGAAAAATGGTGCCGAAGAACATGGCTGACATTTTACATTCTCTGCTATTTTATGTTTTTTGCGTTTTGTGTAATTTTATTTTTTAGCTTATTGTGTACGTAATGTTGCTGCTACCGTCTCTTATGACCAAAAATAACTTCTGGACTTCAGATAAGCGATTACTGGGCCTCCCGGGTGACGTAGTGGTCTAGGGCACTGCATTGCAGTGCTATCTGTGCCACCAGAGACTCTGGGTTCGCGCCCAGGCTCCTTCGCAGCTGGGCCTTGACCGGGAGGTCCGTGGGGTGACGCACAATTGGCCTAGCGTCATCCGGGTTAGGGAGGGTTTGGCCGGTAGAGATATCCTTGTCTCATCGCGCACTAGCGACTCCTGTAGCGGGCCGGGTGCAGTGCGCGCAAACCAAGGTTGCCAGGTGCACAGTGTTTTCCTCCGACACATTAGTGCGGCTGGCTTCCGGGTTGGAGGCTGCTTCTGTGTTGTGTTTCGGAGGACGCATGGCTTTCAACCTTCGTCTCTCCCGAGCCCGTACAGGAGTTGTAGCGATGAGACAAGATAGTAACTACTAACAATTGGATACCACGAAAAGGGGGTAAAAAATAAAAAAAATAAGAAAAGTGATTACTCACCACGGACTGGAAGATTTTTTTTTCCTTTAACGAGTCTGACGAGAAGGATATCCTGCTTTCTTTCACTGGAACAGGCCCAGATCCATGCCTTTTGCGTGAAGAAAAGGGGACGCAGAGCGGGGATCCTTCTGAGAATCCGGAGGCGAGCGAGTAAACTCCCAGTGCCTTCCATTCTTGCTAACGTGCAATCATTGGAAAATAAAATTGATTACCTACTATGGAGATTATCCTACCAACGGGACATTAAAAACTGTAACATCTTATGTTTCACAGAGAAGTGGCTGAACGAAAATACGGACAATGTAGAGCTAGCGGGATTTTCCATGCGCCGGCAGAACAGAGACGCTACCTCTGGTAAGATGACGAGTGGGGGTGTGTGTCTTTTTGTCAATAACAGCTGGTGCGCGATGTCTAATATTTAAAAAAGTCTCGGTATTGCTCACCTGAGGTAGAGTACCATATGATAAGCTGCAGACCACACCATCTACCAAGAGAGTCCTCATTTGTATTATTCGTAGCAGTCTATTTACCACCTCAAAACGATGCTGGCACTAAGACCGCACTCAACGAACTCTATAAGGCCATAAGCAAAGAAGAAAATGCTCTCCCAGAAGCGGCGCTCCTAGTGGCCGGGGACTTTAATGCAGGCAAACTTAAATCAGTTTTGCCAAATTTTTACCAACATGTCCAACCAGGGGGGGGAAAAAAATCCTAGACCACTTTTACTCCACATACAGAGATGCATACAAAGCTCTCCCCCGCCCTCCATTTGGCAAATCTGACAAATTTTATCCTCCTGATTCCTGCTTACAAGCAATAACTAAAGCAGGAAGTAACAGTGACTCGCTCAATACGGAAGTGGTCAGATGATGCGGATGCTACACTACAGGACTGTTTTGCTAGCACAGACTGGAATATATTCCAGGATTCATCCAATGGCATCGAGGAATACACCACCTCAGTCATCGGCCTCATCAATAAATGGATCGATGACGTTGCCCCCACAGTGACTGTACATACATACCCCAATCAGAAGCCATGGATTACAGGCAACATCCGCATCGAGGTAAAGGCTAGAGCTGCTGCTTTCAAGGAGAGGGAGACTAATCCGGACCCTTATAAGAAATCCCGCTATGCCCTCAGACTAACCATCAAACAAGCAAAGCATCAATACAGGATTAAGATGACGCTACCACCACCATGCTTCACCGTAGGGAGGGTGCCAGATTCCCTCCAGATGTGACGCTTGGTATTCAGGCCAAAGAGTTCAATCTTGGTTTCATCAGACCAGAGAATCTTGTTTCTCATGGTCTGAGAGTCTATAGGTGCCTTTTGGCAAATTCCAAGCGAGCAAACTCCAAGTGTGCCTTTTACTGAGGAGTGGTTGCCGTCTGGCCACTCTACCATAAAGACCTAATTGGTGGAGTGCCGCAGAGATGGGAGAACCCTCCAGAAGGCCAACCATCTCCAGAGGAACCATCATATTCTTGGTCACCTCCCTGACCAAGGCTCTTCTCCCCCGATTGCTCAGTTTGGCTGGGCGTCCAGCTCTAGGAAGAGTCTTTGTGGTTCCAAACTTCTTCCATTTAAGAATGATGGAGGCCACTGTGTTCTTGGGGACCTTCAATGCTGCAGACATTTTTTGGTACCCTTCCCCACATCTGTGCTTCGACAACATCCTGTCTTGGAGCTTGACGGACAATTCCTTCAACCTTATGGCTTGATTTTCGCTCTGACGTGCACTGTCAACTGAGGGACCTTATATTGACAGGTGTATACCTTTCCAAAATCATGTCCAATCTATTGAATTAACCACAGGTGAACTCAAATCAAGTTGTAGAAACATCCCAAGGATGATCAATGGAAACAGAATGCACCTGAGCTCAATTTCAAGTCTCATATCAAAGGGTTTGAATACTTATGTAAATATGGTATTTCTGATTTTAATACATTTTCTACAAATTAAAAAAAAAACTGTTTTCGCTTTGTCATGATGGGATATTTTGTGTGTGTGTGTATATTGCTGAGGACTTTTTAAAAAGGTATTTAATCCATTTTAGAATAAGTGTGTAACATAATAAAATGTCAAAGGGTTTGAATACGATCCGAAGGCACTGTATATTTGCATAACTTAATCCACACACATGAATGTGTAAAAAACAACAACATTTCATTAAGATTCTTATATGAATTTAACCTTCCAAGTTGTTGTTATAGACGTAGTACACGAAGCCGCCTAATGAGTCATCCTTATTGATTACGTAAAACAATTTAACCTTTGGAAGGTGAACTTTTCACCCCAGTCTGAGGTCCCTTGGTGAAACGGGGCACGAGTGCCAGTCCATGTTTAATCAACGTTGCGAAGGGTATTTCCAAACTGTAATTAGAACTAATGGAAATATTTCGTGTAACCCTCAGGGATCTAATTGAAACCAATTAAGTAAATCATGGATTGGAAATGTGATCTGGTTAGCAGCAACCAACCTCACGGCCAATGCAGCAGAGGAAAGGAGAAGACACTGGGATCAGCATTTCTTCTAGACATTTAGCTTTGTCTGTGTCTAATGTCTGTGTCTAATGTCTGTGTCTATGTCTGTGTCTAATGTCTGTGTCTATGTCTGTGTCTATGTCTGTGTCTGTGTCTGTCTGTGTCTGTCTATGTCTGTGTCTGTGTCTGTGTCTGTCTGTGTCTGTCTATGTCTGTCTCTATGTCTGTCTCTATGTCTGTCTCTATGTCTGTCTCTATGTCTGTCTCTATGTCTGTCTCTATGTCTGTCTCTATGTCTGTCTCTATGTCTGTCTATGTCTGTCTCTATGTCTGTGTCTATGTCTGTGTCTATGTCTGTGTCTATGTCTGTGTCTATGTCTGTGTCTATGTCTGTGTCTGTCTGTCTGTCTATGTCTGTCTGTGTCTGTCTGTCTATGTCTGTCTGTCTGTCTCTGTGTCTGTCTCTGTGTCTATGTCATCTATGTCATCTGTCTGTCTATGTCTGTGTCTATGTCTGTCTCTGTGTCTGTCTATGTCTGTCTCTGTGTCTGTCTATGTCTGTGTCTGTGTGTCTGTCTATGTCTGTGTCTGTGTGTGTCTGTCTGTTTCTGTGTCTGTGCTTAAGGAAACTGGCACCGTGTGACCAATGTAAATCTACATTTTCCTTTTTGGAAAGTATTCCCGTTGACTTATTCCACATTTTGTTGTTGTTACAGCTTCATTTTAAAATGGATTAAATTGAGATGTATTTTCACTGACTTATACACAAACCCCATAACGTCAACGTGGAATTACAGGGCCTTCAGAATGTATTCACGCCTCTTGACTTATTCCACATTTTGTTGTGTTAGACCTGAATTTATAATTAATATAATAGTTGTGTTTATCTATTTTGAATTCAGGCTATATCTTTAAAATAAAAATAAAAAATCTCACCCATGAATGCTCAAATATCCCATAATGACAAAGTGAAAACATGTTTTGTTTTTTTGAAATTTTGCAAAATGTGTTAAATGAAATACTTAATATACATAAGTATTCACAGCCCTGAGTCAATACTTTGTAGAAGCACCTTTGGCGGTGATTACAGCGGTGAGGGTTTCTGGGTAAGTTTCTAAGAGCTTTCCACACCTGGATTATGTAACATTTTACCATTATTCTTTTCAAAATTCTTCAAGCTCTGTTAAAATTGGTTGTTGATCGTTGCTAGACAACCATTTTCAGGTCTTGCCATAGATTTGAGTAGATTTAAGTCAAAACTGTAACTCGGCCACTCAGGAACATTCAGTGTCTTCTTGGTGAGCAATTCCAACTGTTTTTAGGTTATTGTCCTGATGGAAGGTGACTTAATCTCCCAGTGTCTGGTGGAAAGCAGACTAAACCAGGTTTTCCTCAAGGATTTTGCCTGTGCTTAGCTCATTTACGTAGATCCTGAAACTCCCCAGGGCGTAACGATGACAAGCATACCCATAACATGATGCAGCCATCACTATGCTTGAAAATATGGAGAGTGGTACTCAGTGTTGTAATGGATTTACCCCAAACATAACGCTTTGTATTCAGGACATAAAGTTAATTTCCTTCCCGCATATTTTGCATTATTACTTTAGTTTCTTGTTGCAAAACAGGATGAATGTTTTGGAATATTTTTATTCTGTACAGGCTTCCTTCTTTTCACTCTGTCATTTAGGTTAGTATTGTGGAGTAACTACAATGTTGTTGATCCGTCTGTGGTTTTCATCCTATCACAGCCATTTAAACTCTGACTGTTTTAAGTCACCCTTGTCCTCATGTTGTCCTCATGTTGAAATCCCTGAGCGGTTTCCTTCCTCTCCAGCAACTGATTTAGGAAGGACACCTGTATCTTTGTAGTGACTTGTTGTATTGATACACCATCCAACGTGTAATTAATAACTTCACCAATCACTTCGCTCAAAGGGAAATTCAGCGTCTGCTTATTTATTTAATCTACCAATAGGTGCCATTCTTTGCGTGGCATTGAAAAAAAACCTCCCTGGTCTTTGTCGTTGAATGTGTTTTTTGAAATTCACTTCTCGACTGAGGGACCTTACAATTATCTGTATGTGCGTGGTACAGAGTTGAGGTACTCATTCAAAAATCATGTTAACTTATGTGACTTGTTCAGCACATTTTTCGTCCTCCAACCTATTTCTGTTTGCCATAACAAAGGGGTTGAATACTTCTTAACTCAAAGACATCGCAGCTTTTCATTTTTCAATCCATTTTGAATTCAGGCTGTAACACAACAAAATGTGGAATAAGAATAAGTCAAGGGAGTGCGACTACTTTCTGAAGGCCCTGTAGAGGAGAAAAGTAGAAATAATCTGGGCGGTATAATTTCCCAGGCATTTAGATGTTAACTACGTCGACGTCTATTCAGGAGACAAGACAACCAAGCACTTTTTTGTTGTTGTTTGATTTAAAAAAGGACCTGCCTGGTGTGTTCCTTGTTCTTCATGATGCTCTCTGCGCTTTTAACGGACCTCTGAGACTATCACAGTGCAGGTGCATTTATACGGAGACTTGTTTTTTTTTTTTTTTTTAATTGTACCTTTATTTAACCAGGCAAGTCAGTTAAGAACACATTCTTATTTTCAATGACGGCCTGGGAACAGTGGGTTAACTGCCTGTTCAGGGGCAGAACGACAGATTTGTACCTTGTCAGCTCGGGGGTTTGAACTCGCAACCTTCCGGTTACTAGTCCAACGCTCTAACCACTAGGCTACGCTGCCGCCCCACACACAGGTGGATTGTATTTATCATCATTAGTCATTTAGGTCAACATTGGATCATTCAGAGATCCTCACTGAACTTCTGGAGAGAGTTTGCTGCACTGAAAGTAAAGGGGGCTGAATAATTTTGCACGCCCAATTTTTCAGTTTTTGATTTGTTAAAAAAGTTTGAAATATCCAATAAATGTCGTTCCACTTCATGATTGTGTCCCACTTGTTGTTGATTCTTCACAAAAAAATACAGTTTTATATCTTTATGTTTGAAGCCTGAAATGTGGCAAAAGGTCGCAAAGTTCAAGGGGGCCGAATACTTTCGCAAGGCACTGTATTTATTATTCTGTCCTCAAAACAGTTGCTTGGTTCGACCTGGCACACGTCTGACTGCTATTGAGCGAGACAGACAGTCAAGGGAACCGTGTCACAAAAATTATTAGAACTGGTGTTCAAGAGTGAAGCAGTCATCAATCTTTGCCTGACGACCCTAAACTTTGGGCAACCTTGTGCGTCTATCCAGCCCCGACCCCTCCTGCTGATGCGGCCTCTCTCCGGCTCCATCCCCTCCTGGGATTCTGAGTCACATTGGCCGTGTTCCAAATGGCACCCTATTCCCTTTATAGTGCACTACTTTTGACCAGGGCCTATAAGGGTAGTAGTGCACTATATATAGGGAATAGTGTGCCACTTGGGACCTACACCTCGTCTCGAAGTGCCCCTCTCCTTCTCCCTAAACCAACATGGACAAATCTTCCCCCTCTCTGGCTGTGACATAATTTACCAACTAGAATGACTAGAATACGATGAGGATCAGCTATTTTCATGGTTCACTTCTCTATGATTTGTAGCTGTTGCTGCCGTCTTCTTGTTTTATAGCTGGTGATGGGGAGACTTCCTGTTTTATAGCTGGTGATGGGTGATAGGGAGACTTCCTGTTTTATAGCTGGTGATGGGTGATGGGGAGACTTCCTGTTTTATAGCTGGTGATGGGGAGACTTCCTGTTTTATAGCTGGTGATGGGTGATGGGGAGACTTCCTGTTTTATACCTGGTGATGGGGAGACTTCCTGTTTTATAGCTGGTGATGGGTGATGGGGAGACTTCCTGTTTTATAGCTGGTGATGGGTGATGGGGAGACTTCCTGTTTTATAGCTGGTGATGGGTGATGGGGAGACTTCCTGTTTTATAGCTGGTGATGGGGAGACTTCCTGTTTTATAGCTGGTGATGGGGAGACTTCCTGTTTTATAGCTGGTGATGGGGAGACTTCCTGTTTTATAGCTGGTGATGGGGAGACTTCCTGTTCTATAGCTGGTGATGGGGAGACTTCCTGTTTTATAGCTGGTGATGGGGAGACTTCCTGTTTTATAGCTGGTGATGGGGAGACTTCCTGTTTTATAGCTGGTGATGGGGAGACTTCCTGTTTTATAGCTGGTGATGGGGAGACTTCCTGTTTTATAGCTGGTGATGGGGAGACTTCCTGTTTTATAGCTGGTGATGGGGAGACTTCCTCTTTTATAGCTGGTGATGGGGAGAATTCCTGTTTTATAGCTGGTGATCTGGAGACTTCCTGTTTTCCTGTCACCATCAACATCATTCTCCTGATTTTAGAGGCTAATTCTAACTTCCATTTAAATCTGATTTTCATTTAGTCATGGATTGATGTCAATGGGAATTACATTTGAACTTTACTGTAAATAAGGATTCGTCCCTTAGTAATTGGTTTGTCGTATGATTGGTTGTGGTGTGTCTCTTACTATGATTCATTGTAGTGTCCTCAGCTGAACTAAGATTGGTTGTTGTTTTCATAGGCCCAGCAGGAGACGCAGAAGGCAGCGTTGCGGTACGAGAGAGCCGTCTCCATGCATACGGCTGCCAGGGAGATGGTGTACGTGGCAGAGCAGGGGCTCCTGGCAGACAGGAACACTCTGGACCCCACCTGGCAGGAGATGCTCAACCACGCCACCTCCAAGGTACAGAGAGAGCGAGAGAGAAGAGGGGGACCTCCAAGGCACAGGGAGAGAGGAGGGGGACCTCCAAGGCACAGGGAGAGAGGAGGGGGACCTCCAAGGCACAGGGAGAGAGGAGGGGGACCTCCAAGGCACAGGGAGAGAGGAGGGGGACCTTCAAGGTACAGGGAGAGGACAGGTTGTAGCTGTGGCAGACCAGGAGTGCTGATCTCCGAAGTGCTTTGTGAATACAGGACCAGGGCTATTCAACTCTGGTTCTGATGGGCCGAAACAACACTTCTGGTTTCATTTTCTCCTTCTAATCAGCGACTGATTCAGACATGGTATGGCAGGTGAGGGGTTAACTACCGGGTAGAAAGAAAAACCCATTAGTACTTCAACCCAAAGTCCAGGAGTTGGTTTGTACTAGACAGTGAAAACTTGTGGCTAATAGTGCTGAGAGATTAGTGAGAGATTAGTGAGAGATTAGTGAGAGATTAGTGAGAGATTAGTGCTTTTTGAGGTCCGTTTGTTTGGTTATTATTTTTAAATATCAAGGTTTTCAATTTCAGTTTCGACAACAACAAAAAATGTCAACAAATGTATTATGAAAAATTGACATTAAAATGATTTGATTTAAAAAAAATGGAAATTCCAAAGGCCAAAATAGTGGACATTCAATTGCCAAAACGTTGAAAATATTCCCTTGTCTCTGTCAGGTCCACGTGGGGTAGACCTTATTATTTTTAATGTCATACTCGACTCTGCTCAGCCAGCCAGACAGTGTTATCTCTGAGTTCCCCATACTGTACTGTCTTTAGTCATCTTATTTAGCTAGCCTGTCTAACGATGCTGCAGAGCTGTCTGACCAAATCATTTTACTACTTCTTCAAAGTAGATGAGGTATACTTTCACGAACTGTCTCTATCCCTCTCTCTCATCTTTGTGTTGTTTACAGTCCTCTCTCATCTTTGTGTTGTTTACAGTCCTCTCTCATCATTGTGCTGTTTACAGTCCTCTCTCATCTCTGTGTTGTTTACAGTCCTCTCTCTCATCTTTGTGTTGTTTACAGTCCTCTCTCTCATCTTTGTGTTGTTTACAGTCCTCTCTCTCATCTTTGTGTTGTTTACAGTCCTCTCTCTCATCTTTGTGTTGTTTACAGTCCTCTCTCTCATCTTTGTGTTGTTTACAGTCCTCTCTCTCATCTTTGTGTTGTTTACAGTCCTCTCTCTCATCTTTGTGTTGTTTACAGTCCTCTCTCTCATCTTTGTGTTGTTTACAGTCCTCTCTCTCATCTTTGTGTTGTTTACAGTCCTCTCTCTCATCTTTGTGTTGTTTACAGTCCTCTCTCTCATCTTTGTGTTGTTTACAGTCCTCTCTCTCATCTTTGTGTTGTTTACAGTCCTCTCTCTCATCTTTGTGTTGTTTACAGTCCTCTCTCTCATCTTTGTGTTGTTTACAGTCCTCTCTCTCATCTTTGTGTTGTTTACAGTCCTCTCTCTCATCTTTGTGTTGTTTACAGTCCTCTCTCTCATCTTTGTGTTGTTTACAGTCCTCTCTCTCATCTTTGTGTTGTTTACAGTCCTCTCTCGTCTTTGTGTTGTTTACAGTCCTCTCTCGTCTTTGTGTTGTTTACAGTCCTCTCTCTCATCTTTGTGTTGTTTACAGTCCTCTCTCATCTTTGTGTTGTTTACAGTCCTCTCTCGTACAGTCTGTGTATCTAATTTAAGGTAGCAGGCTTTAAAGTGTATCCATCTCTGTCCGAGACGGAAATAACAGGCGCAATGGATTATGGATCATGTAGTTAATTACCGCGTTTGTTTATTTTGTTGCTAAACTAGGTTGAATATTTGCCTAACTCCCTTCAGCGTACCACATAGTTCTTGACTTCTCTCTAGAGAAACAGCGCGTCGGGCTGAAAACCCCCACAACTAAATTGAATTCAAATCATTTAACAGACATCGGTCAACCGAGGACAGGTCTATGGTAGACCGTTAAGAAGACAGAGGACAGGTCTATGGTAGACCGAGGACAGGTCTATGGTAGACCGTTAAGAAGACCGAGGCCGGGTCTATGGCAGACCGTTAAGAAGACCGAGGACAGGTCTATGGCAGACCGTTAAGAAGACAGAGGACGGGTCTATGGTAGACCGAGGACAGGTCTATGGTAGACCGTTAAGAAGACCGAGGCCGGGTCTATGGCAGACCGTTAAGAAGACAGAGGACAGGTCTATGGTAGACCGAGGACAGGTCTATGGTAGACCGTTAAGAAGACCGAGGACAGGTCTATGGTAGACCGTTAAGAAGACTGAGGACAGGTCTATGGTAGACCAAGGACAGGTCTATGGTAGACCGAGGACAGGTCTATGGTAGACCGTTAAGAAGACAGAGGATGGGTCTATGGTAGACCGTTAAGAAGACCGAGGACAGGTCTATGGTAGACCGAGGACAGGTCTATGGTAGACCGATAAGAAGACAGAGGACAGGTCTATGGTAGACCGATAAGAAGACCGAGGACAGGTCTATGGCAGACCGTTAAGAAGACCGAGGACAGGTCTATGGTAGACCGAGGACAGGTCTATGGTAGACCGTTAAGAAGACAGAGGACGGGTCTATGGCAGACCGAGGACAGGTCTATGGTAGACCGAGGACGGGTCTATGGTAGACCGATAAGAAGACAGAGGACAGGTCTATGGTAGACCGATAAGAAGACCGAGGACAGGTCTATGGCAGACCGTTAAGAAGACCGAGGACAGGTCTATGGTAGACCGAGGACAGGTCTATGGTAGACCGTTAAGAAGACAGAGGACGGGTCTATGGCAGACCGAGGACAGGTCTATGGTAGACCGAGGACGGGTCTATGGCAGACCGATAAGAAGACCGAGGACAGGTCTATGGCAGACAGAGGACAGGTCTATGGCAGACCGAGGACAGGTCTATGGTAGACCGATAAGAAGACAGAGGACAGGTCTATGGCAGACAGAGGACAGGTCTATGGCAGACAGAGGACAGGTCTATGGCAGACAGAGGACAGGTCTATGGCAGACAGAGGACAGGTCTATGGCAGACAGAGGACAGGTCTATGGCAGACAGAGGACAGGTCTATGGCAGACAGAGGACAGGTCTATGGCAGACAGAGGACAGGTCTATGGCAGACAGAGGACAGGTCTATGGCAGACAGAGGACAGGTCTATGGCAGACAGAGGACAGGTCTATGGCAGACAGAGGACAGGTCTATGGCAGACAGAGGACAGGTCTATGGCAGACAGAGGACAGGTCTATGGCAGACAGAGGACAGGTCTATGGCAGACAGAGGACAGGTCTATGGCAGACAGAGGACAGGTCTATGGCAGACAGAGGACAGGTCTATGGTAGACAGAGGACAGGTCTATGGCAGACCGATAAGAAGACATGGAGGGCGGAAACACTTCTGTTTTTATTTTTAATTCTCTCTTTCTCAGCACGGACTGATTCAGACCTGGTACAGAGATGTTCTCTGTACTAGAGAATGACAGAGAGTAGTGTGAACGGCCCAGTACATCACTGGGGCCAAGCTTCCAGCCATGCAGGACCTCTATACCAGGCGGTGTCAGAGGAAGGCCCTAAAAATTGTCAAAGACTCCAGTCACCCAAGTTATAGACTGTTCTCTCTACGACCGCACGGCAAGCGGTACCGGAGCGCCAAGTCTAGGACCAAAAGGCTCCATAACAGCTTCTACCCCCCAAGCCATAAGACTCCTGAACAACTAACCCCCCCCCCCCCCCCCCCCCCCCCCCCCCACTGCTGCTACTTGCTGTTTATTAACTATGCAAATTACCTTTACCCCTATCTGCATGTACAAATTCCCTCGACTAACCTGTGTCCTCACACATTGACTCGGTTCCTGTACCCCCTGTATATAGCCTCGTTATTAGTTTATTTAGTAAATATTTTCTTAACCAACAATGCAGTTCAAGAAATCGAGTTAAGGGCTTATAAGTAATCATTTCACAGTAAGGTGTTGTATTGGGTGCATGTGACAAAATTTGATGTGATGACCCAGTCCTGGAGTTGATTATCTCAGTACTAGATAATCACTAGCTTACTAGTGGCTAAAGCTTATCTATGGTAGACGGTGAATGATGGTGGAGGGGAAAGAGTGTGAGAACTATCAATCTCTTCATCCTACAAGTAGTGTAGTTGAATCAGGTCCCGTGTGAAACGTTAAGCCTCTTCGTCGGAGTGGATGTTTTAAGGGTGTCTGTTTACTATGTCTCCCAGCATGGTGCAGGTGGACGGACACTCTCTGTGCTTAATTCATGTGTTCCAGTACTCTTTGTAAAGATCATTGTCGGACGTCCTCGTTCTCATGTAATGGAGTGCCGCTATTCTGTTCTGCTATGGAAGTGATTCACAGGCCACTTAACGTGTGTGTATGTATATATATCTATTCTGTCTGTGTGTGTGTGTGTGTGTGTGTGTGTGTGTATATATATGTGTGTGAGATGTGTAGTTTTTTTAATTTTTAATTAAAATTTTGCCCCTTTTTCTCCCCAATTTCGTGGTATCCAATCGTTTTTTTTTAGTAGCTACTATCTTGTCTCATCGCTACAACTCCCGTACGGGCTCAGGAGAGACAAAGGTTGAAAGTCATGCGTCCTCCGACACACAACCCAACCAAGCTTCTTAACACAGCGCGCATCCAACCCGGAAGCCAGCCGCACCAATGTGTCGGAGGAAACACCGTGCACCTGGCAACCTTGGTTAGTGCGCACTGCGCCCGGCCCGCCACAGGAGTCGCTGGTGCGCGATGAGACAAGGATATCCCTACCGGCCAAACCCTCCCTAACCCGGGTGACGCTAGGCCAATTGTGCGTCGCCCCACTGACCTCCCGGTCGCGGCCGGTTACGAGTCTCTGATGGCACAGTTGGCGCTGCAGTACAGTGCCCTTAACCACTGCACCACCCGGGAGGCCGAAGAGAGGGACTCTCACCCAGGTATTATCATCACCTAACAGCTGGTAGGGCTGCTGATGCCTTAATAATGCTTTGTTCCTCCCAGAGGGACGGTGTGAGGGACGGTGTGAGGGACGGTGTGAGGGTTGTTGTAAGGGTTGGTGTGAGGGACGGTGTGAGGGTTGGTGTGAGGGACGGTGTGAGGGTTGGTGTGAGGGACGGTGTGAGGGTTGGTGTGAGGGACGGTGTGAGGGACGGTGTGAGGGACGGTGTGAGGGACGGTGTGAGGGTTGGTGTGAGGGACGGTGTGAGGGTTGGTGTGAGGGACGGTGTGAGGGTTGGTGTGAGGGTTGGTGTGAGGGTTGGTGTGAGGGTTGGTGTGAGGGTTGGTGTGAGGGCGGTGTGAGGGACGGTGTGAGGGACGGTGTGAGGGACGGTGTGAGGGACGGTGTGAGGGACGGTGTGAGGGTTGGTGTGAGGGTTGGTGTGAGGGTTGGTGTGAGGGACGGTGTGAGGGACGGTGTGAGGGACGGTGTGAGGGTTGGTGTGAGGGACGGTGTGAGGGACGGTGTGAGGGACGGTGTGAGGGTTGGTGTGAGGGTTGGTGTGAGGGTTGGTGTGAGGGTTGGTGTGAGGGTTGGTGTGAGGGTTGGTGTGAGGGTTGGTGTGAGGGACGGTGTGAGGGTTGGTGTGAGGGCGGTGTGAGGGTTGGTGTGAGGGTTGGTGTGAGGGACGGTGTGAGGGACGGTGTGAGGGACGGTGTGAGGGTTGGTGTGAGGGACGGTGTGAGGGACTGTGTGAGGGACGGTGTGAGGGTTGGTGTGAAGGTTGATGTGAGGGACGGTGTGAGGGACGGTGTGAGGGTTGGTGTGAGGGACGGTGTGAGGGACGGTGTGAGGGACGGTGTGAGGGTTGGTGTGAGGGTTGGTGTGAGGGTTGGTGTGAGGGACGGTGTGAGGGTTGGTGTGAGGGAAGGTGTGAGGGACGGTGTGAGGGACGGTGTGAGGGTTGGTGTGAGGGACGGTGTGAGGGAAGGTGTGAGGGGCGGTGTGAGGGTTGGTGTGAGGGACGGTGTGAGGGACGGTGTGAGGGACGGTGTGAGGGTTGGTGTGAGGGTTGGTGTGAGGGTTGGTGTGAGGAACGGTGTGAGGGACGGTGTGAGGGTTGGTGTGAGGGTTGGTGTGAGGGTTGGTGTGAGGGTTGGTGTGAGGGACGGTGTGAGGGACGGTGTGAGGGACGGTGTGAGGGTTGGTGTGAGGGACGGTGTGAGGGACGGTGTGAGGGACGGTGTGAGGGTTGGTGTGAGGGACGGTGTGAGGGTAGGTGTGAGGGACGGTGTGAGGGTTGGTGTGAGGGACGGTGTGAGGGTTGGTGTGAGGGACGGTGTGAGGGTGGGTGTGAGGAACGGTGTGAGGGTTGGTGTGAGGGTTGGTGTGAGGGACGGTGTGAGGGTTGGTGTGAGGGTTGGTGTGAGGGACGGTGTGAGGGACGGTGTGAGGGACGGTGTGAGGTACGGTGTGAGGTACGGTGTGAGGGACGGTGTGAGGGACGGTGTGAGGGACGGTGTGAGGGTTGGTGTGAGGGACGGTGTGAGGGACTGTGTGAGGGACGGTGTGAGGGACGGTGTGAGAGGGACGGTGTGAGGGACGGTGTGAGGGACGGTGTGAGGGACTGTGTGAGGGACTGTGTGAGGGACTGTGTGAGGGATGGTGTGAGGTGAAATAACTGTTGTTTCTTTTCTCCTTGTTAAAGTGCCAGTGTGTTGATGCTGATGATTGATGGGGACAGAGACGCCTAGAGAGAGTGACGGTGGGTTGATGTCCGAAGGCATGACCGACGGCTGCTGATGGTGTGTGTATGTGTGTGTGTGTTCCCCAGGTTAACGAGGCAGAGGAGGAGCGGCTGCGGAGCGAGAGGGAGCACCAGCGGGTCACTCAGCTGTGCCAGGAGGCAGAACAACGTGTCCAGACCCTCCAGAAATCCCTCAAGAGGTTCATCATCAAGTCCAAACCTTATTTCGAGCTCAAGGCTCAGTTCAACCACCTACTAGAGGTGAGTAGCCTCGTCTCAGACAGAATGACCCATAGGGTAGAAGCTTATCTCTCTAAATGAGTTCACGATCGTACTCGCTGTAGGATAGTCGGTACATTCTATCTGTATCAATCTGCTAGTGTGATGTTACAGCAACACTTCAACTGCTTGCGTTGAGTCCACAACTGCTTGAGTCCACAACTGCTTGAGTCCACAACTGCTTGAGTCCACAACTGCTTGAGTCCACAACTGCTTGCGTCCACAACTGCTTGAGTCCACAACTGCTTGAGTCCACTATAAAGCTGCGGTGTCCCTCATGGTTTGGTGCTACGACCATTCTCTTTCTGATCGGCCATGTTTTAAGCAACACGTTAGTTTGAGAAGCTCCCGTTTTTTTATTTCAACTAAACCAGTGCATAAAGCAGACCGGCTCCGCGAGAGACTCGCACTGCTCAGCATTAAAAATAACACTGTTCTATTCTCAAGATTTCGACAAGCGGGCTCACCCAAGAACACTTACTTTAAAAGAAAAAACAGTGAACATTTTTTTGGGGGGGGTACAAATCCTGTTTACTTCAACTTCCTTTTTTTTTACAGGAACACAAGGCAAAGGTGGTGCAGCTGGAAGAACGCGTTGCAAGAGTAAAAATGCGCTACTCCGTCGCCCTGCGCAACCTGGAGCAAATCAGCGAGCAGATCCATGCCCAGAGGGGGCGTGTCCGAGCCAAGGGGGCCCGCCCAGTAGCTTGCGGTGGGCGGAGCTCCCCAGTGGGGGCGGAGGCTGACGTCAAAGCTGCTGTCGGGGTTCAGGTTGGAGGAGCATGTGGCGGAGGAGGAGGGTTGGAGGAGAAGGACTGGGCTGATGGAGAGAAGACCAGGCAGTGGGTGGAGAGACACCGAGAGCAGGGCTGGGGTCATAGGGAGAGGGGGGAGGCAGGGTCAGACTCCATGTCTGTCATCAGCCTCCAGACCATCGCCTCGGACCTGGAGAAGTGCGACTCGGTGGGGCACCTGGGGGACCTGAGTGACGTTAGCAGCCTGATGGGAGAGGACTGGGAGAGGCACCGGTCCCTGATGGCTGAGAACAGAGATAGGAACCCAAGGGCAGAGGAGAGAGTTGTGAGGGAGGTGGACATCCCTGCTCCAAGGCAGGATAGATTGGAGGTGGTGAGGGGGGTGATAGGGAGACAGGAGAGCTTTGTCAAGCAGCACCACAGAAGTGTGAGTTTGTGATACCAGAATAGAAGGCACTGTGTGATGAATGATCAGATAAAGGAATGAAATCAAGAGAGAGCAAAGAATACAGACGGCGATTGTGGAAGTTCTGTTTGAGAGATTGAAATGTAGAACACTGACAATGAGTCCCAAATAGAACCCTATTCCCTACATAGTGCACTACTTTTGACCAGGGCCTATAGGGAATAGGTTGCAATTTGGCACACAACCCTGCATCATTGTGACACTGCAGAGGGTAGTACCAGGGAAGTGGAGGGTGGCTGGTACATCATGCACACAGAGAGAGAAGAAGAAGAAGAAGTGTCAGGCGATTCACTAGGTCCTTGTGGGACTTGTAGTTCCTACACTCTAATCGGTCTATTGTTCAACACCAGTAAGATATCAGTGACCTGAGGTTAAGCTAGTCTTAACACCGTACTGTGTGTAAATACAGAGGCATAATAGATAACTTTACTTACAGTTTCACAGCTGAACGTTTTAATCAACCAAGTTTATTTTATCAATTTCGATTTTGACATTAGTCCCTTTTAAAAAGCCCTTTGTGCTTTTATTTCCAAATTGATTGAATTACCACAGAATTCGGTTTTCTGCTCGTCCTTGGAATGAACCAAATGTGTTGATACAAGCAATACTGCTCTCTCTCTCTCTCCCTCTTGAGTAAAAATAGATTTTAAAACATTTTAATTTAGTTATTAGACCTGTTTTGTGTTTTTACCCCAGTAGAATGTTCTGGAAATGTTCCCAGCACCTCGAGGGCCAACGACTCCCTCAGACACCAGACTGTAGAGAATGTCTCTGTCACTCACATTGACCCTTCTCTGACCTTTCACAATCCCTGCTTTCTGTCGGGAAGGAAAAAATGTGTCTGCTATCCTGATCTGACACAACAATGTGTGTCCAAAATGGGACCCTATTCCATATGTAGTGCACTACTTTTGACAAGACCACATTTTGGGTTCTGGTCAAAAAATAGTGCACTATATAGGGAATAGGGTGACATTTAGGACTCATGCAAGATGTTACACTGCATGGTGGGAAATGGTTCTAATTAACTCATTTTTACTATTGCGTAAACCATAAAGAACATTTTTTTTGTTTTTTTGAGGAACATCAGAAATAAGATTTTTAATTTTACTCAAATGTATTTTAAGTGCCTTTGACCCTCCTAATTGTTATTTTATTTTTGACATATTCTGAGAGTTTAATGCCCCTTTAATGTCTTTGATGACATTTTTTTGTAATCAGGGAATCCCAATTCTAACCATTAATTATTTAATTTCTTAACTGTCTTCCTTTTTAATAGTGAGACAATTTTTTGTGAAGTTTTCATTGTTTTAGATTTAAATACTTTAACAGTGTTTTACCATAGTTAACATAGTTGACAAATGTACCTGCATTTCACCTACTCTTAACGCCACTAAATTGTGTTGTTGTGCACCGCCTGGGTGTAGTAGATGGCTACGTTGTTTTTGTATCGGGGTTTTCACTTCCTGGGGTTATTTTTGAACCAGTTTCTTCTCTTGTTCATTTTGTACCTGTTGACGGGTACCTTACCTTGATTTTATTGATCTCACCAGACACGGACACTAAATCACTACACTAGAGAGACACAGAGAAGGAAGGAGGGAGGGAGGTAGAGAGAGAGGGAGGTAGAGAGAGAGGGAGGTAGAGAGAGAGGGAGGTAGAGAGAGAGGGGAGGGAGGTAGGGAGGTAGAGGGAGGTAGGGGAGGGTGGAGGGAGGTAGAGAGGGAGGGAGGTGGAGAGGGAGGGAGGGAGGTAGAGAGGGAGGGAGGGAGGTAGAGAGAGGAGGGAGGGAGATGGAGAGAGAGAGGGAGGGAGGGAGGTAGAGAGAGGGAGGGAGGGAGGTGGAGAGAGGGGAGGAGGTAGCGAGAGAGAAGAGAGGGAGGGAGGTAGAGAGAGAGAGGAGGGGAGGGAGAGAGGTAGACAGAGAGGGAGGGAGGGAGGTAGAAGGGAGGGAGGTAGAGAAGAGGAGGGAGAGAGAGGGAGGGAGGGAGGTAGAGAGAGAGAGAGGGAGGTAGAGAGAGAGAGAGGGAGGGTAGAGGAGAGAGAGGGAGGGAGGTAGAGGGAGGGAGGGAGGTAGATAGAGAGGGAGGGAGGTAGAGAGAGGGAGGGAGGTAGAGGGAGGGAGGTAGAGAGAGGGAGGGAGGTAGAGAGAGGGAGGGAGGTAGAGAGAGAGGGAGGGAGGTAGAGGGAAGGGAGGGAGGTAGAGAGAGGGAGGTAGAGAGAGGGAGGGAGGTAGAGAGAGAGGGAGGGAGGTAGAGAGAGAGAGGGAGGGAGGTAGAGAGAGAGGGGAGGGAGGTAGAGAGAGGGAGGGAGGGAGAGAGAGGGAGGTAGAGAGAGAGAGAGGGAGGTAGAGAGAGAGAGAGGGAGGTAGAGAGAGAGAGAGAGGGAGGGATAGAGAGAGAGAGAGGGAGGTAGAGAGAGAGGGAGGGAGGTAGAGAGAGAGGGAGGGAGGTAAAGAGAGAGAGAGAGGGAGGGAGGTAGAGAGAGAGAGAGAGGGAGGGAGAGAGGTAGAGAGAGAGAGAGGGAGGGAGGTAAGAAGAGAGAGAGGGAGGGAGGGAGGTAGAGAGAGAGAGAGGGAGGTAGAGAGAGAGGGAGGGAGAGAGGTAGAGAGAGAGAGAGAGAGGGAGGGAAGGAGGTAGAGGGAGGGAGGTAGAGGGAGGGAGGTTAGAGGGAGGGAGGGAGGGAGGCTAGAGAGAGGAGGGAGGGAGGTAGAGAGAGGGAGGGAGGTAGAGAGAGGGAGGGAGGGAGGTAGAGAGAGAGGGAGGTAGAGAGAGAGGTAGAGAGAGAGGTAGAGAGAGAGGTAGAGAGAGAGGAGAGAGAGGGAGGGAGAGAGGGAGGGAGGGAGGGAGGTAGAGAGAGGGAGGGAGAGAGGTAGAGAGAGGGAGGGAGGGAGGTAGAGAGAGGGAGGGAGGTAGAGAGAGGGAGGGAGGTAGAGAGAGGGAGGGAGGTAGAGAGAGGGAGGTAGAGAGAGGAAGGGAGGTAGAGAGAGAGGAAGGGAGGTAGAGAGAGAGAGAGAGGGAGGGAGGGAGGTAGAGAGAGAGGAAGGGAGGTAGAGCGAGAGGAAGGGAGGTAGAGAGAGAGGAAGGGAGGTAGAGAGAGAGAGAGAGAGGTAGAGAGAGAGGTAGAGAGAGAGGGAGGTAGAGGGAGGGAGGGAGGTAGAGAGAGAGGGAGGGAGGAGGTAGAGAGAGAGGGAGGGAGGTAGAGAGAGAGGGAGGGAGGTAGAGAGAGAGGGAGGGAGGTAGAGAGAGAGGAAGGGAGGTAGAGAGGGATGGAAGGAAGATATGGTATTTACTGTTCATGTACTTTAATGTTTTGTTCATGTTAAATCAGTGCCATTGATTTGAATATTTTGACTGTTTTTAAAGTGGATTTGCA
This sequence comes from Oncorhynchus kisutch, assembly GCF_002021735.2. NCBI lineage: Eukaryota > Metazoa > Chordata > Actinopteri > Salmoniformes > Salmonidae > Oncorhynchus > Oncorhynchus kisutch. The sequence continues at coordinate 8,105,949 of NC_034190.2, read as the reverse complement.
CATGATTACTTGTGGAGTTTTGTTTTTCCCTTTTTACACTTCTTACCCCTTCACCATCCGTCGATCACCCTCGTTACCTGGCTGTTCCCTCCTCTTAACCTGGTCAATATCACATCCTTCGATCACCCTCGTTACCTGGCTGTTCCCTCCTCTTAACCTGGTCAATATCACATCCTTCGATCACCTCGTTACCTGGCTGTTCCCTCCTCTTAACCTGGTCAATATCACATCCTTCGATCACCCTCGTTACCTGGCTGTTCCCTCCTCTTCACCTGGTCAATATCACATCTGTCGATCACCCTCGTTACCTGGCTGTTCCCTCCTCTTAACCTGGTCAATATCATATCTGTCGATCACCCTCGTTACCTGGCTGTTCCCTCCTCTTAACCTGGTCAATATCACATCCGTCGATCACCCTCGTTACCTGGCTGTTCCCTCTTAACCTGGTCAATATCACATCTGTCGATCACCCTCGTTACCTGGCTGTCCCTCCTCTTAACCTGGTCAATATCACATCCTTCGATCACCCTCGTCACCTGGCTGTTCCCTCCTCTTAACCTGGTCAATATCACATCCTTCGATCACCCTCGTTACCTGGCTGTTCCCTCCTCTTAACCTGGTCAATATCACATTTGCTGACTTGGGATCAGTGGTCAGTTTGTGGCTCACATCCGAATGGCACCCTATTCCCTATATAGTGCACTAGGGCCCATAGGACCCTGGTCTAAAGTAGTGCACTATGTAGGGAATAGGGTGTGTGAAGTATTAGTGGAAGATCTTCTCATTTGCCTGCTCCACTTGACACCGTGTTTTATTTGTTCAATGTAAATGGATTTGCATCCCAAATACAGCAGTAGTGTATTCCCTACGTAGTGCACTACTTATGTGCCCTCGTCAAAAGAAGTGCACTAAATAGGGGAATATGATGGCATTTTAAAATGTAGTGGATGTTTTCATAATACTGATGATGTGAATGTTAACTTATTAATCATGTATATGTTAATTTATGGAATGATGCTGTTGCAACTATTAAACTTAGATTTAACACAATGTTTAATCTTTTTCATCTCTAGAAGCCTTCTGTGGAATGGGGGGAGGGTCATCTGGGTAGAGTCATTTAGCCTTCTGTGGAATGGGGGAGGGTCATCTGGGTAAAGTAATTTAGCCTTCTGTGGAATGGGGGGGGGGGGTCATCTGGGTAAAGTCATTTAGCCTTCTGTGGAATGGGGGGAGGGTCATCTGGGTAAAGCAATTTAGCCTTCTGTGGAATGGGGGGGGGGGGGTCATCTGGGTAAAGTCATTTAGCCTTCTGTGGAATGGGGGAGGGGGGGGGGTCATCTGGGGTAAAGTCATTTAGCCTTCTGTGGAATGGGGAGGGTCATCTGGGTAGAGTCATTTAGCCTTCTGTGGAATGGGGGGGGGGGTCATCTGGGTAAAGTCATTTAGCCTTCTATGGAATGGGGGGGGGGGGCATCTGGGTAAAGTCATTTAGCCTTCTGTGGAATGGGGGAGGGGGGGGTCATCTGGGTAAAGTCATTTAGCCTTCTGTGGAATGGGGAGGGTCATCTGGGTAGAGTCATTTAGCCTTCTGTGGAATGGGGGGGGGGTCATCTGGGTAAAGTCATTTAGCCTTCTATGGAATGGGGGGGGGGTCATCTGGGTAAAGTAATTTAGCCTTCTGTGGAATGGGGGGGTTCATCTGGGTAAAGTCATATAGCCTTCTGTGGAATGGGGGGGGGGTCATCTGGGTAAAGTCATTTAGCCTTCTGTGGAATGGGGGGGGTCATCTGGGTAGAGTCATTTAGCCTTCTGTGGAATGGGGGGGGTCATCTGGGTAGAGTCATTTAGCCTTCTGTGGAATGGGGGGGGGTTCATCTGGGTAGAGTAATTTAGCCTTCTGTGGAATGGGGGGGGGGGGGTCATCTGGGTAAAGTAATTTAGCCTTCTGTGGAATGGGGGGGGGTTCATCTGGGTAAAGTCATTTAGCCTTCTGTGGAATGGGGGGGTTCATCTGGGTAAAGTCATATAGCCTTCTGTGGAATGGGGGGGTTCATCTGGGTAAAGTCATTTAGCCTTCTGTGGAATGGGGGGGGGGGGTCATCTGGGTAAAGTCATTTAGCCTTCTGTGGAATGGGGGGGGGGTCATCTGGGTAAAGTAATTTAGCCTTCTGTGGAATGGGGGGGTCATCTGGGTAAAGTCATTTAGCCTTCTGTGGAATGGGGGGGTCATCTGGGTAAAGTCATTTAGCCTTCTGTGGAATGGGGGGGGTCATCTGGGTAAAGTCATTTAGCCTTCTGTGGAATGGGGGGGTCATCTGGGTAAAGTCATATAGCCTTCTGTGGAATGGGGGGGGGGGGGGTTCATCTGGGTAAAGTCATATAGCCTTCTGTGGAATGGGGGGGTTCATCTGGGTAAAGTCATATAGCCTTCTGTGGAATGGGGGGGGGTCATCTGGGTAAAGCAATTTAGCCTTCTGTGGAATGGGGGGGGGGGGGTCATCTGGGTAAAGTCATTTAGCCTTCTGTGGAATGGGGGAGGGGGGGGTCATCTGGGTAAAGTCATTTAGCCTTCTGTGGAATGGGGAGGGTCATCTGGGTAGAGTCATTTAGCCTTCTGTGGAATGGGGGGGGGGGTCATCTGGGTAAAGTCATTTAGCCTTCTATGGAATGGGGGGGGGGTCATCTGGGTAAAGTCATTTAGCCTTCTGTGGAATGGGGGGGTTCATCTGGGTAAAGTCATATAGCCTTCTGTGGAATGGGGGGGGGTCATCTGGGTAAAGTCATTTAGCCTTCTGTGGAATGGGGGGGTCATCTGGGTAGAGTCATTTAGCCTTCTGTGGAATGGGGGGGGTCATCTGGGTAGAGTCATTTAGCCTTCTGTGGAATGGGGGGGGGTTCATCTGGGTAGAGTAATTTAGCCTTCTGTGGAATGGGGGGGGGGGGTCATCTGGGTAAAGTAATTTAGCCTTCTGTGGAATGGGGGGGGTTCATCTGGGTAAAGTCATTTAGCCTTCTGTGGAATGGGGGGGTTCATCTGGGTAAAGTCATATAGCCTTCTGTGGAATGGGGGGGTTCATCTGGGTAAAGTCATTTAGCCTTCTGTGGAATGGGGGGGGGGGGGTCATCTGGGTAAAGTCATTTAGCCTTCTGTGGAATGGGGGGGGGGTCATCTGGGTAAAGTAATTTAGCCTTCTGTGGAATGGGGGGGGGTCATCTGGGTAAAGTCATTTAGCCTTCTGTGGAATGGGGGGGTCATCTGGGTAAAGTCATTTAGCCTTCTGTGGAATGGGGGGGGTCATCTGGGTAAAGTCATTTAGCCTTCTGTGGAATGGGGGGGGTCATCTGGGTAAAGTCATATAGCCTTCTGTGGAATGGGGGGGGGGGGGTTCATCTGGGTAAAGTCATATAGCCTTCTGTGGAATGGGGGGTTCATCTGGGTAAAGTCATTTAGCCTTCTGTGGAATGGGGGGGGTTCATCTGGGTAAAGTCATTTAGCCTGTGGAATGGGGGGGGTCATCTGCGTAGAGTCATTTAGCCTTCTGTGGAATGGGGGGGGTTCATCTGGGTAAAGTCATTTAGCCTTCTGTGGAATGGGGGGGGGGGTTCATCTGGGTAAAGTCATATAGCCTTCTGTGGAATGGGGGGGGTCATCTGGGTAGAGTCATTTAGCCTTCTGTGGAATGGGGGGGGTTCATCTGGGTAGAGTAATTTAGCCTTCTGTGGAATGGGGGGGGGGTCATCTGGGTAAAGTAATTTAGCCTTCTGTGGAATGGGGGGGGTTCATCTGGGTAAAGTCATTTAGCCTTCTGTGGAATGGGGGGGTTCATCTGGGTAAAGTCATATAGCCTTCTGTGGAATGGGGGGGGTTCATCTGGGTAAAGTCATTTAGCCTTCTGTGGAATGGGGGGGTTCATCTGGGTAAAGTCATATAGCCTTCTGTGGAATGGGGGGGTTCATCTGGGTAAAGTCATTTAGCCTTCTGTGGAATGGGGGGGGGGTCATCTGGGTAAAGTCATTTAGCCTTCTGTGGAATGGGGGGGGGGGTCATCTGGGTAAAGTCATATAGCCTTCTGTGGAATGGGGGGGGTTCATCTGGGTAAAGTCATTTAGCCTTCTGTGGAATGGGGGGGGGGGGGGGGTCATCTGGGTAAAGTCATTTAGCCTTCTGTGGAATGGGGGGGGGGGTCATCTGGGTAAAGTAATTTAGCCTTCTGTGGAATGGGGGGGGGTCATCTGGGTAAAGTCATATAGCCTTCTGTGGAATGGGGGGGTTCATCTGGGTAAAGTCATTTAGCCTTCTGTGGAATGGGGGGGGTCATCTGGGTAAAGTCATTTAGCCTTCTGTGGAATGGGGGGGTCATCTGGGCAAAGTCATATAGCCTTCTGTGGAATGGGGGGGGTCATCTGGGTAAAGTCATTTAGCCTTCTGTGGAATGGGGGGGGTCATCTGGGTAGAGTCATTTAGCCTTCTGTGGAATGGGGGGGGTTCATCTGGGTAGAGTAATTTAGCCTTCTGTGGAATGGGGGGGGGGGTCATCTGGGTAAAGTAATTTAGCCTTCTGTGGAATGGGGGGGGTTCATCTGGGTAAAGTCATTTAGCCTTCTGTGGAATGGGGGGGTTCATCTGGGTAAAGTCATATAGCCTTCTGTGGAACGGGGGGGTTAATCTGGGTAAAGTCATTTAGCCTTCTGTGGAATGGGGGGGGTCATCTGGGTAGAGTCATTTAGCCTTCTGTGGAATGGGGGGGGTTCATCTGGGTAGAGTAATTTAGCCTTCTGTGGAATGGGGGGGGGGGGTCATCTGGGTAAAGTAATTTAGCCTTCTGTGGAATGGGGGGGGTTCATCTGGGTAAAGTCATTTAGCCTTCTGTGGAATGGGGGGTTCATCTGGGTAAAGTCATATAGCCTTCTGTGGAATGGGGGGGTTCATCTGGGTAAAGTCATTTAGCCTTCTGTGGAATGGGGGGGGGGGTCATCTGGGTAAAGTAATTTAGCCTTCTGTGGAATGGGGGGGGGGGGGGGTCATCTGGGTAAAGTAATTTAGCCTTCTGTGGAATGGGGGGGGGTCATCTGGGTAAAGTAATTTAGCCTTCTGTGGAATGGGGGGGTCATCTGGGTAAAGTCATTTAGCCTTCTGTGGAATGGGGGGGGTCATCTGGGTAAAGTCATTTAGCCTTCTGTGGAATGGGGGGGTCATCTGGGCAAAGTCATGTAGCCTTCTGTGAAATGGGGGGGTTCATCTGGGTAAAGTCATTTAGCCTTCTGTGGAATGGGGGGGGGTCATCTGGGTAGAGTCATTTAGCCTTCTGTGGAATGGGGGGGGGTTCATCTGGGTAGAGTAATTTAGCCTTCTGTGGAATGGGGGGGGGGTCATCTGGGTAAAGTAATTTAGCCTTCTGTGGAATGGGGGGGGTTCATCTGGGTAAAGTCATTTAGCCTTCTGTGGAATGGGGGGGTTCATCTGGGTAAAGTCATATAGCCTTCTGTGGAACGGGGGGGTTAATCTGGGTAAAGTCATTTAGCCTTCTGTGGAATGGGGGGGGTCATCTGGGTAGAGTCATTTAGCCTTCTGTGGAATGGGGGGGTTCATCTGGGTAGAGTAATTTAGCCTTCTGTGGAATGGGGGGGGGGGGTCATCTGGGTAAAGTAATTTAGCCTTCTGTGGAATGGGGGGGGTTCATCTGGGTAAAGTCATTTAGCCTTCTGTGGAATGGGGGGGTTCATCTGGGTAAAGTCATATAGCCTTCTGTGGAATGGGGGGGTTCATCTGGGTAAAGTCATTTAGCCTTCTGTGGAATGGGGGGGGGGGTCATCTGGGTAAAGTAATTTAGCCTTCTGTGGAATGGGGGGGGGGGGGTCATCTGGGTAAAGTAATTTAGCCTTCTGTGGAATGGGGGGGGGTCATCTGGGTAAAGTAATTTAGCCTTCTGTGGAATGGGGGGGTCATCTGGGTAAAGTCATTTAGCCTTCTGTGGAATGGGGGGGGTCATCTGGGTAAAGTCATATAGCCTTCTGTGGAATGGGGGGTTCATCTGGGTAAAGTCATTTAGCCTTCTGTGGAATGGGGGGGGGTCATCTGGGTAAAGTCATTTAGCCTTCTGTGGAATGGGGGGGGGGGTCATCTGGGTAAAGTCATATAGCCTTCTGTGGAATGGGGGGGTTCATCTGGGTAAAGTCATTTAGCCTTCTGTGGAATGGGGGGGGGGGGTCATCTGGGTAAAGTCATTTAGCCTTCTGTGGAATGGGGGGGGGTCATCTGGGTAAAGTAATTTAGCCTTCTGTGGAATGGGGGGGGTCATCTGGGTAAAGTCATATAGCCTTCTGTGGAATGGGGGGGTTCATCTGGGTAAAGTCATTTAGCCTTCTGTGGAATGGGGGGGGTCATCTGGGTAAAGTCATTTAGCCTTCTGTGGAATGGGGGGGTCATCTGGGTAAAGTCATATAGCCTTCTGTGGAATGGGGGGGGTCATCTGGGTAAAGTCATTTAGCCTTCTGTGGAATGGGGGGGTCATCTGGGTAAAGTCATTTCGCCTTCTGTGGAATGGGGGGGTCATCTGGGTAAAGTCATTTAGCCTTCTGTGGAATGGGGGGGTCATCTGGGTAAAGTCATATAGCCTTCTGTGGAATGGGGGGGGGGGTTCATCTGGGTAAAGTCATATAGCCTTCTGTGGAATGGGGGGGTTCATCTGGGTAAAGTCATTTAGCCTTCTGTGGAATGGGGGGGGGGGTCATCTGGGTAAAGTCATTTAGCCTTCTGTGGAATGGGGGGGGGGTCATCTGGGTAAAGTAATTTAGCCTTCTGTGGAATGGGGGGGGTCATCTGGGTAAAGTCATATAGCCTTCTGTGGAATGGGGGGGTTCATCTGGGTAAAGTCATTTAGCCTTCTGTGGAATGGGGGGGTCATCTGGGTAAAGTCATTTAGCCTTCTGTGGAATGGGGGGGTCATCTGGGTAAAGTCATATAGCCTTCTGTGGAATGGGGGGGGTCATCTGGGTAAAGTCATTTAGCCTTCTGTGGAATGGGGGGGTCATCTGGGTAAAGTCATTTCGCCTTCTGTGGAATGGGGGGGTCATCTGGGTAAAGTCATTTAGCCTTCTGTGGAATGGGGGGGTCATCTGGGTAAAGTCATATAGCCTTCTGTGGAATGGGGGGGGGGGTTCATCTGGGTAAAGTCATATAGCCTTCTGTGGAATGGGGGGGTTCATCTGGGTAAAGTCATTTAGCCTTCTGTGGAATGGGGGGGTTCATCTGGGTAAAGTCATTTAGCCTGTGGAATGGGGGGGGTCATCTGGGTAAAGTCATATAGCCTGTGGAATGGGGGGGGGTCATCTGGGTAAAGTCATGTAGCCTTCTGTGGAATGGGGGGGTTCATCTGGGTAAAGTCATTTAGCCTTCTGTGGAATGGGGGGGGGTCATCTGCGTAGAGTCATTTAGCCTTCTGTGGAATGGGGGGGGTTCATCTGGGTAAAGTCATTTAGCCTTCTGTGGAATGGGGGGGGGGGTTCATCTGGGTAAAGTCATATAGCCTTCTGTGGAATGGGGGGGGTCATCTGGGTAGAGTCATTTAGCCTTCTGTGGAATGGGGGGGGTTCATCTGGGTAGAGTAATTTAGCCTTCTGTGGAATGGGGGGGGGGTCATCTGGGTAAAGTAATTTAGCCTTCTGTGGAATGGGGGGGGTTCATCTGGGTAAAGTCATTTAGCCTTCTGTGGAATGGGGGGGTTCATCTGGGTAAAGTCATATAGCCTTCTGTGGAATGGGGGGGTTCATCTGGGTAAAGTCATTTAGCCTTCTGTGGAATGGGGGGGGGGGGGGGGGTCATCTGGGTAAAGTCATTTAGCCTTCTGTGGAATGGGGGGGGGGGGTCATCTGGGTAAAGTAATTTAGCCTTCTGTGGAATGGGGGGGGGGTCATCTGGGTAAAGTCATTTAGCCTTCTGTGGAATGGGGGGGTCATCTGGGTAAAGTCATTTAGCCTTCTGTGGAATGGGGGGGGGTCATCTGGGTAAAGTCATTTAGCCTTCTGTGGAATGGGGGGGTCATCTGGGTAAAGTCATATAGCCTTCTGTGGAATGGGGGGGGGGGTTCATCTGGGGTAAAGTCATATAGCCTTCTGTGGAATGGGGGGGTTCATCTGGGTAAAGTCATTTAGCCTTCTGTGGAATGGGGGGGTTAATCTGGGTAAAGTCATTTAGCCTGTGGAATGGGGGGGGTCATCTGGGTAAAGTCATATAGCCTGTGGAATGGGGGGGGGGGGTCATCTGGGTAAAGTCATGTAGCCTTCTGTGGAATGGGGGGGTTCATCTGGGTAAAGTCATTTAGCCTTCTGTGGAATGGGGGGGGGGTCATCTGCGTAGAGTCATTTAGCCTTCTGTGGAATGGGGGGGGTTCATCTGGGTAAAGTCATTTAGCCTTCTGTGGAATGGGGGGGGGGGGTTCATCTGGGTAAAGTCATATAGCCTTCTGTGGAATGGGGGGGTTCATCTGGGTAAAGTAATTTAGCCTTCTGTGGAATGGGGGGGGTTCATCTGGGTAAAGTCATATAACCTTCTGTGGAATGGGGGGGTTCATCTGGGTAAAGTAATTTAGCCTTCTGTGGAATGGGGGGGGTTCATCTGGGTAAAGTCATTTAGCCTTCTGTGGAATGGGGGGGGGTTCATCTGGGTAAAGTCATTTAGCCTTATGTGGAATGGGGGGGGGGGTTCATCTGGGTAAAGTCATATAGCCCCAAATAGAAAAGCTGATGGTCTCTCCCTAAAAGATTGCCCACATTGAAAACTTGTTTCAGTCTCGTTTTTGCATCTATTATTTGTTTTGATTTAGAACGTGTATTTTGCCATGCCATTGAAATCCCAGTAAGACTCATTCATTTGCAGATCCTTGTACCCATTGTCATAAGCAGTTGGCACTCTTGTATTGCATAAGAGTCTTTATCAATTTTAGTTTCCCACACGCCAGTACACTTTCTGTAGAATTGTTACAACCGTCCCTGGAGGCAGAGTTACTGTAGCGTGATATTATGTGGGCCTCTATTGTGGTCTGCAGTCAGAGAGAAACACAGGGTTGAAATATCACAACAGTCATGGTAACAGCATCCTGCATGCTATGTCTGTCTACTCTGTGAAACTGAATACCAATGACACATGCGCAGTTCCAAATGGCACCCTATTCCCTATACAGTCATGGTAACAGCATCCTGCATGCTATGTCTGTCTACTCTGTGAAACTGAATACCAATGACACATGCGCAGTTCCAAATGGCACCCTATTCCCTATACAGTCGTGGCCAAAAGTTTTGAGAATTAAATAAATATAAATTTTCACAAAGTCTGCTGCCTCAGTTTGTATGATGGCAATTTCCATATACTCCAGAATGTTATGAAGAGTGATCAGATTAATTGCAAAGTCCCTCTTTGCCATGCAAATTAATTGAATCCCCCCAAAACAATGTCCAGAATGTTATGAAGAGAGATCAGATTAATTGCAAAGTTCCTCTTTGCCATGCATATTAACTGAATCTCAAAAAAAAACATTTCCACTGCATTTCAGCCCTGCCACAAAAGGACCAGCTGACATCATGTCAGTGATTATCTCGTTAACACAGGTGTGAGTGTTCACGAGGACAAGGCTGGAGATCACTCTGTCATGCTGATTGAGTTCGAATAACAGACTGGAAGCTTCAAAAGGAGGGTGATGCTTGGAATCATTGTACTTCCTTTGTCAACCATGGCTACCTGCAAGGAAACATGTGCCGTCATCATTGCTTTTGCACAAAAAGGGCTTCACAGGCAAGGATATTGCTGCCAGTAAGATTGCACCTAAATCAACCATTTATCGGATCATCAAGAACTTCAAGGAGAGCGGTTCAATTGTTGTGAAGAAGGCTTCAGGGAGCCCAAGAAAGTCCAGCAAGCACCAGGACCATCTCCTAAAGTTGATTCAGCTGTGGGATCGGGGCACCACCAGTACAGAGCTTGCTCAGGAATGGCAGCAGGGAGGTGAAGACTTTTGGAGGCTGGCCTGGTGTCAAGAAGGGCAGCAGTCCCATCAGGGACAGACTGATATTCTGCAAAAGGTACAGGGATTGGACTGCTGAGGACTGGGGTAAAGTCATTTTCTCTGATGAATCCCCTTTCCGATTGTATGGGGCATCTGGAAAAAGCTTGTCCGGAGAAGACAAGGTGAGCGCTACCATCAGTCCTGTGTCATGCCAACAGTAAAGCATCCTGGGCCCCTTCATGTGTGGGGTTGCTTCTCAGCCAAGGGAGTGGGCTCACTCACAATTTTGCCTAAGAACACAGCCATGAAAAAAGAATGGTACCAACACATCCTCCGAGAGCAACTTCTCCCAACCATCCAGGAACAGTTTGGTGACGAACAATGCCTTTTCCAGCATGATGGAGCACCTTGCCATAAGGCAAAAGTGATAACTAAGTGGCTCGGGGAACAAAACATCAATATTTTGGGTCCATGGCCAGGGAACTCCCCAGACCTTAATCCCATTGAGAACTTGTGGTCAATCCTCAAGAGGCGGGTGGACAAACAAAAACCCACAAATTCTGACAAACTCCAAGCATTGATTATGCAAGAATGGGCTGCCATCAGTCAGGATGTGGCCCAGAAGTTAATTGACAGCATGCCAGGGCGGATTGCAGAGGTCTTGAAAAAGAAGGGTCAACACTGCAAATATTGACTCTTAGCATCATCTTCATGTAATTGTCAATAAAAGCCTTTGACACTTATGAAATGCTTGTAATTATACTTCAGTATTCCATAGTAACATCTGACAAAAATATCTAAAGACACTGAAGCAGCAGACTTTGTGAAAGTTAATATTTGTGTCATTCTCAAAACTTTTGGCCACAGCTGTATAGTGCCCCTATGGGCTCTGGTCAAAAGTAGCAAACTATATTTAATCTTTATTTAACTAGGCAAGTCAGTTAAGAACAAATTCTTATTTACAATGACGGCCTAGGAACAGTGGGTTAACTTTACTCTGGGTCAGAACGACAGATTTATACCTTGTCAGCTCGGAGATTCAACCTAGCAACCTTTCGGTTACTGTCCCAGCGCTCAAACCACTAGGCTACCTGCTAACTATACAGGGAATAGGGTGCCATTTGCGGGGGGAAAAAAACGAGAGAAAACGGAAAGATCGTCGTCCGTTTCTCAGAGTTTTTCAAATATTCAACGGTGATAAAAATATATGTGTATATATATATATATATATATGTGTAGAGAACAGCTGCACTCTGAACTCGGCTGGCTGCAACGGGAGAGAGGGAAGAAGAAGAGTAGTTAAAGATGTGTGGGAGGTGATAATTGATATGTGATTGTGAAGGGGGAAAAAACAAGGGGGGGCGGGGGGGGGGAGCAAGTCGAGGCGTGAAAATTACAGACTGTAAATTTGGGGGCCGTGGCAAATAGCAAAGTGACAAATGATTGGAGGGTAAGCCAATCACAAGGGACTTCTGTAAAAAACTATAGCAGGAGCAAAGGTGACAGCTCTGCTAAGAGAGAGACAAACTCAACTACCCTTTGTGGAGCTTTAGGGTGTCACCCAAATGGAGCCATATTCCATTCATAGTGAACTACTTTTGACGAAGGCCCATATGTAGGGATTAGGGTGCAATTTGAGATACTACAACCCAGGTCTTCAATGAGTACGGTTACATGCACAAAATAATATGATTCTTGTGGATAGATTCATATAATAGCTAGTTTAAAAAGCTTTGGAAGAAGAACGATTTCCATAATAATGGACACATGGCTCTGATAGGCTACTGAAAATCGTCAATAAAATGAAACATTCTACCACAGCGTCCATGTTATTCTTGAGAAGCATTCTTGATTCTGAGTTCAGACATATATAAAGTTTGTATGTGAAAACTACTTACTTCTCTGACGCATACATTCAGTTCCAAACACACTTCACTCGCGCTAAAGATGGAGGCTCTCGGCTGGTGCTTGCACATGTGCAGATCAAATCCTCCGCTGGAACACCGATTATTAAGAAGTACAGGCCATATGTCCTAATAATTAGAACGATCGCTAAGAAAACCAGATGCTTTAATCTACTTCGATTTTCACCTTACACCGATTAAGATAGTCATGTAAACATCTTACTCTGCTTATCTCATAATCTCCCTACTGCCACGATCAGTTTAATATGAAATTATTACTGTGCAGGTGAACGTACTCATTGAGTATTTGAGAGGCAAAAAGGAGAGACTTTGATATCTCTTTTCATGTTCTGATAAACGTACCTTTCAGCACCACATTCTAGAACTGTCCTTTCAGCACCACATTCTAGAACTGTCCTTTCAGCACCACATTCTAGAACTGTCCTTTCAGCACCACATTCTAGAACTGTCCTTTCAGCCCCACATTCTAGAACGGTCCTTTCAGCACCACATTCTACAACTGTCCTTTCGGCACCACATTCTACAACTGTCCTTTCAGCACCACATTCTACAACTGTCCTTTCAGCACCACATTCTACAACTGTCCTTTCAGCACCACATTCTAAAACTGTCCTTTCGGCACCACATTCTACAACTGTCCTTTCAGCACCACATTCTACAACTGTCCTTTCAGCACCACATTCCAAAGCTGTTCTCAGATATATTCAACATGTCATGTGTCCTCCCCAGCCTGCCCAGCCTACCCTGATTCCCCAACCTCCCCAGCCTACCTACCCAGCCTCCACTGCCCCTCTCCCACCTACCCAGCCTACCCTGCCAACACAGAGCCAGAAGTCCTCTTAACCGATTGTGCTATCCAAACTGAAGAAACAGTGAATGATAAACCTGATCATCCCTGCAATGACAATAGGGGGCCAGAGCTGCTGATGCTTGTCCTCCTCTGCAATACAATAACCAGGATGTGTCCCAAATGGCACCCTATTCCCTATGTAGGGCACTACCTTTGAGGCCTCTGGTCTAAAGTAATGCACTACATAGGGAATAGGGTTGCATTTGAGACTCATCCTGTGAAGCTGCAGCTAGCCAGCCAGCCCCAAACCTGCCAGCCGCAGAATAAGTTTATAATACTCATAGAATGACTACATACATCAAACTGACACTCGACAAGAGGGGAGAGAAGAGGATGAGACAGAAGAGGGAGTTGATTGGTCAGTTGCTGTTAGGCATCAACTCGGCATAGGCAGAGGTCTGGCGCTATTTATCTGGGATGTGTGCACCCCATCTGTCTTCCCGTCACCAATAAGCGCTCTAATTTCTCCCACCACTATCTCTAGTGAATAACGGGGCCCATCGTCATGTAGTGGGGCTGTAGGGGTACACGGAACTCTACTGCAGATAAGGGAGGAAGAGTTAGCGTTGAGTCTCGCCCAGTGACGTCGTGAGTGAGGGACATTGTGGAGAGCGAAGAGAAGGGAAGGAAAACGCAGAGATGTGTGTGTGTGTGTGTGTGTAGGCTATCGTGCTTTTCCCGAGTGAACATTTTACACCCGTTAGAAATACAGCGAGTTTTTTTTTCTTCAATTTGGGTCAGAGAATAGACGTATTGCAGTCTTGGTTTTAGGGTTTTGGGGAAAATGTGTTTGCACAAAAGCACACTTTTGCACACACTGCTGTCGTCATTTGCTGTTTAATTTCTCCCTAAGAGTCTAATTCGACGGAAACATGGCAATTGAACGGGCGTCTAGTACTTGTAAGTATGATTACAGTGACCAATAGGCTACAGTAATCGCACCTAAACTTGGTAATGATTGTATGCGTTTTTTTACTTTGCTGGACTATTGATTAAAAAAAATTGCATTCAAATCGACGTTTTGTCAACGATCTAAACACCAAGCAATATGAATTTATGACAACAGTAGGCTACTTAATCAACATTCGGCTATCTACAGCTTTGATTTCTAAGCGAGACTGTTAATGTATGCTTGGAGACAATTATAGACTAAACGCAGCATTTGACAACAGCGCCATTAACAGATTTTTTTTTTCTTCAATAGCATCTCAGTAGCCTACTGGTTTAGATGCGAACAGATTGAATATTTAGGCTAGAGTTATTGGTTGTGGTTGCCATTCGCTCTTGCGGGCACGTGCATACACATTGATCCTCACACACGCAAACACACACCTTTTCACACACGCCTCAGCACGGACGCTGGATGTACATCAACCAAGACTCTTTTTTTGTGTGATCATCTTCCTCGTCAACTGTCATCCCGAGCCAGCAGCTGAACAGTGCGGCAGTAAGTTTGGACATTTCAGTTCTCTCATCCTAGTCCCGCAGTGCTCCATCATTTCATATTCCTCCCCCCTTTATCTATCTTCCTTTCATTGTCATCGTTTAATTCTTCCTCATCATGATGAAATACATGTGTGTTGTATTGGCCTGTTGTCGCCTCTTTTTAGATTGTGACTGTCAAAAGGGGCTATTATATTGCTGTGACAACAGACACCCGTTCAACATGGAATGAAATGCTCGCTGTGTTTATCTGTTAAGTGTCCCCCAACAGCCATGGATAAGCCTGGCTCTGGTCTCCCTAGACTGTCAGAGGGGCTAATGTATTGCTGTGACAACAGACCAGTTGTTGGTATTACCTTTCTTCATAGTTTTTGATCAAAATGATGTGACAATAACAGTACGGTCCACATGTCGGGTGTTGCCTTGACAACACTCACTGACCTCTTCAACTTGTGTTTTTTGCTCTCCGCAATTAGACCTGTAAACAGGACCATGTTACATGTATCTGCCGTGGGCTTCACATGTTGGTGGTTGATTGATGGCTATCACATTAGAATATGTCAAATATGTCATGGCAGACCTGTACCACTGGCTGCAATGTCGTCCAACTCTGATTTCATCCGTTGAAGTTACTACTGATTTCCAGCCCTCGAGGCGCGACGTACTGCTGGTTTACATCCCCGGTAGTTAATCGATCAATTCATGTAATTGTTTGGCCAGAGAGTTCCGGTGTGACTCAATCAGCACCTGCTGTAAGGAATGAAAACCAGCAGGCAGTTCATCCAACGTCTGTCTCCATTGTCCTGAAATGCCCGTAAATGACAAGTTGCTGTCCGTTGTGCTGAAATTCGTGTAAAACAACAGCTTTGTCAGTCATGACTTCCAGTATCTCTTCTGAATGTCGGAAAAAATTGGCACAGCTTGTTATTGAATCAATCACAATAGACCACTATTGTTTTGGTGCTTATGTAGCCATAGTGTGTGTGTCTCTGTGTGAACATTACATTTGAAAGTGAGAGGGTGAGAGAGAGGGGGGAGACAGACAAGAGAGAGAGAGGAGGGAGAGAGACGAGAGAGAGGAGGGATAGAGATGAGAGAGAGGAGAGACAGGCGAGAGAGGAGGGGTCGAGATGGAGAGTGTGATAGAGGGGGTTAAATGTAAACAATTTTGTGTGTCTGATTTGAGACAGTGTGTGTCTGATTTGAGACATTGTGTGTCTGATTTGAGACAGTGTGTGTCTGATTTGAGACAGTGTGTGTCTGATTTGAGACAGTGTGTGTCTGATTTGAGACAGTGTGTGTCTGATTTGAGACAGTGTGTGTCTGATTTGAGACATTGCGTGTCTGATTTGAGACAGTGTGTGTCTGATTTGAGACAGTGTGTGTCTGATTTGAGACAGTGTGTGTCTGATTTGAGACAGTGTGTGTCTGATTTGAGACAGTGCGTGTCTGATTTGAGACAGTGTGTGTCTGATTTGAGACAGTGCGTGTCTGATTTGAGACAGTGTGTGTCTGATTTGAGACAATGTGTGTCTGATTTGAGACAGTGTGTGTCTGATTTGAGACAGTGCGTGTCTGATTTGAGACAGTGTGTGTCTGATTTGAGACAGTGCGTGTCTGATTTGAGACAGTGCGTGTCTGATTTGAGACAGTGTGTGTCTGATTTGAGACAGTGTGTGTCTGATTTGAGACATTGCGTGTCTGATTTGAGACAGTGTGTGTCTGATTTGAGACAGTGTGTGTCTGATTTGAGACAGTGTGTGTCTGATTTGAGACATTGTGTGTCTGATTTGAGACAGTGCGTGTCTGATTTGAGACAGTGCGTGTCTGATTTTGAGACAGTGTGTGTCTGATTTGAGACAGCATGTGTCTGATTTGAGACAGTATGTGTCTGATTTGAGACATTGCGTGTCTGATTTGAGACATTGCGTGTCTGATTTGAGACAGTGTGTGTCTGATTTGAGACAGTGTGTGTCTGATTTGAGACAGTATGTGTCTGATTTGAGACATTGCGTGTCTGATTTGAGACAGTGTGTGTCTGATTTGAGACAGTGTGTGTCTGATTTGAGACAGTGTGTGTCTGATTTGAGACAGTGCGTGTCTGATTTGAGACAGTATGTGTTCGTATAAGTAGCAGAGCGTGTGAGTGTATGTGTTCCAGACAGTGTGTGTTGGCAGGCAGCTATCTACTACCTGTTTTCTTCTCCCTCTTTAATTGAGATGAGCTCAGGCTTGCATCCTCAGGCCCTGTTTGTAGATGTGAAGCCTCATCCACATCTTGTCATGTATCTCTGCGTAGGACTTATTAGTGCCTACGTATTCCATTGTGTACTACTGCTATTCTGACTGAGCACTCTGGATTGTATACGATTGTTTGATTCTGCCAGATACTGTTGTAAACTTCACTGTCTTGCGTTGCCATTACACCTCTTATCATCACCGTCAGCAGTAGGCTAGTCCTTCCCTCCTGCTACTGCTGACTGTAGATATGTCTGTTTTGATTCTGCTAGATACCCGTTTGCTGTGTAAAGTACCTGAGAGATTTTCTTACAGATTCATTGTGTGAAGATACCTGAGTCCTCCTAGTCACCGTTCTGTTGCGCCTTTTTAGGATAATGTGTTAGTTACTACAGACCATGGTCAAAAGTAGTGCACTATACAGGGAGTAGGATGCCATTTGGGACACTGGCTGTGTGAATGCTGGCTGTGTGTATGCTGGCTGTGTGTATGCAGGCTGTGTGTATGTAGATAGTGTGTATGCAGGCTGTGTGTGTGCAGGCTGTGTGTGTGCAGGCTGTGTGTATGCTGGCTGTGTGTATGCAGGCTGTGTGTGTGCAGGCTGTGTGTATGCAGGCTGTGTGTATGCAGGCTGTGTGTGTGCAGGCTGTGTGTGTGCAGGCTGTGTGTATGCAGGCTGTGTGTGTGCTGGCTGTGTGAATGCTGGCCGTGTGTATGCTGAAGTGTGTGTGCTGGCTG
>NC_034190.2:8083757-8086257 GCF_002021735.2 Oncorhynchus kisutch | reverse complement strand
AGCTGGAGGAGAAGAAGAAGAAGCTGAAGAAGAGGAAGGAGAAGAAGAAGAAGAAGCTGAAGAAGAAGAAGAAGCTGAAGAAGAAGAAGAAGAAGCTGAAGAAGAAGAAGAAGAAGAAGAAGCTGAAGAAGAAGAAGCTGGAGAAGGAGAAGAAGAAGAAGGAGAAGAAGAGGTAGGAGAGGAAGAAGAAGAAGAAGCTGAAGAAGGAGAAGAAGAAGAAGAAGAATGAGATGAAGAAGAAGCTGAAGAAGAAGCAGAAGCTAAGTCAGCGTTTGCATCTCAAATGGTACACTATGTCCTTCTATAGTGCACTACTTTGGACCAAAAAGCCCTAAATAAGGAATCAGGTTCCCTTGTAGACGTGGCCAGTGAGTCAGGGACTGAATGAACAAGTGACTCCTCATTGAAGCTGTATGATTGACTGACTGAATAGAGCCTAACAAACCCCTCCTTTTGCTAAAAGCTGCCAATCATTCCCTCCCCTTGCTTTGCTTCCCCTCTAGGGTACCAAATGTCATATGCCCTATGTAGATGTACTGCACTACTACCCTATGGGTCCTGGTCAAAAGTAGTGCACTAAATAGGGAATAGGGCTCTGGTCTAAAGTAGTGCACTATATAGGGAATAGGGCTCTGGTCTAAAGTAGTGCACTAAATAGGGAATAGGGCTCTGGTCTAAAGTAGTGCACTATATAGGGAATAGGGCTCTGGTCTAAAGTAGTGCACTAAATAGGGAATAAGGCTCTGGTCTAAAGTAGTGCACTATATAGGGAATAGGGCTCTGGTCTAAAGTAGTGCCACTATATAGGGAATAGGGCTCTGGTCTAAAGTAGTGCACTATATAGGGAATAGGGCTCTGGTCTAAAGTAGTGCACTATATAGGGAATAGGGCTCTGTTCTAAAGTAGTGCACTAAATAGGGAATAGGGCTCTGGTCTAAAGTAGTGCACTATATAGGGAATAGGGCTCTGGTCTAAAGTAGTGCACTAAATAGGGAATAGGGCTCTGGTCTAAAGTAGTGCACTATATAGGGAATAGGGCTCTGGTCTAAAGTAGTGCACTATATAGGGAATAGGGCTCTGGTCTAAAGTAGTGCACTATATAGGGAATAGGGCTCTGGTCTAAAGTAGTGGACTATATAGGGAATAGGGTGCCATTTGGAATGTACACCTTGGCTTTAACGATTAATTATGTTTTATTTTTTCCTCATTGTAGCTTCTAGACCTCTCACACACACACCACACACACACACACACACACACCACACACACACACCACACACACACACACACACACACACACACACACACACACACACACACACACACACACCACACACACACACACAGTGTTTCTGAATGCTGAATGACTCCCTCCTCCAACTCAGAACCAGTAGAATTCTAATTCATCTGTCTCGGCAGACAGACAGCGTTTCCACAGCGTAAGCCTGCCACACCCGCAATAACATCTGTTAAACATGTGTATGTGACAAATAAAATGTGATTTGATTTAAGCCTCTTAAGTTGAGTCTTGTGACTCAGATATAAGGCCCAGGGGGCTAGTACTCAGTGTAGAAGATAGATAAATAGAAAGTTGGCTGGGGTTTTTCCCCCAAGGATTATGGGAATGTTCAAGTGACACGGTAGTCAGTTTCTGCTCTTATCTAAAGCTCTTGTTTTATGGGCTCAAGCAGAGCTGGACTGGTGGTTTGTCCAACCAAAGTGCTCACTCAAGTGTGGCTGTAGAGGGGTACTTCCCAAATGGCATCCCGTTCCCTATTTAGTGCACTACTTTTCACCAGTGCACTATTGAACCGGGGTCAAAAGTAGTGCACTTAAATAAGAAATAGGGTGCCATTTGGGACGCTTCCCTGGATGATGGGCTGGAGAGAGAACTGGAAGACTGTCTAGTCCTTATCACTTCACTTCTCACCTTCACCGAGCATCTCTTTTACTGGTTTACTCTCTTCTCTCCCTCCTCTCTCCATCTCTCTCTCTCTCTCTCTCTCTCTCTCTCCTCTCTCTCTCTCTCTCTCTTTCTCTCCCTCCTCTCTCCATCTCTCTCTCTCTCTCTCTCTCTCTCCCTCTGTTTTCCCTCTGTTCTCCCTCTGTTTTCCCTCTCTTCTCCCTCTGTTCCCTCTCTTCTCCCTCTGTTCCCTCTCTTCTCCCTCTGTTCCCTCTCTTCTCCCTCTGTTCCCTCTGTTCTCCCTCTGTTCTCTCTGTTTCCCTCTGTTCCCTCTGTTCTCCCTCTGTTCCCTCTGTTTCCATTTCTTCTCCCTCTGTTCTCCCTCTGTTCCCTCTGTTCTCCCTCTGTTTTCCCTCTCTTCTCCCTCTGTTCCATCTGTTCTCCCTCTGTTCCCTCTCTGTTCTCCCTCTGTTCCCTCTGTTCTCTCTGTTCCCTCTGTTCCCTCTGTTCCCTCTGTTCTCCCTCTGTTCCCTCTGTTCCTCTGTTCTCTCTGTTCCCTCTGTTCCCTCTGTTCCCTCTGTTCTCCCTCTGTTCTCC
>NC_034190.2:8069503-8079503 GCF_002021735.2 Oncorhynchus kisutch | reverse complement strand
GTATTGTGATAGTGTACTGTAGTGTGGGAATACTGTATTGTGATAGTGTACTATAGTGTGTTATTATACTGTAGTATGGGAATACTGTATTGTGATAGTGTACTGTAGTGTGGGAATACTGTATTGTGATAGTGTACTGTAGTATGGTAATACTGTATTGTGATAGTGTACTGTAGTATGGTAATACTGTATTGTGATAGTGTACTGTAGTGTGGTAATACTGTATTGTGATAGTGTACTGTAGTGTAGTGTGGTAATACTGTATTGTGATAGTGTACTGTAGTATGGTAATACTGTATTGTGATAGTGTACTGTAGTATGGTAATACTGTATTGTGATAGTGTACTGTAGTGTGGTAATACTGTATTGTGATAGTGTACTGTAGTGGGGTAATACTGTATTGTGATAGTGTACTGTAGTGTGGTAATACTGTATTGTGATAGTGTACTGTAGTGTGTTATTATACTGTAGTATGGTAATACTGTATTGTGATAGTGTACTGTAGTGTGTTATTATACTGTAGTATGGTAATACTGTATTGTGATAGTGTACTGTAGTATGGTAATACTGTATTGTGATAGTGTACTGTAGTATGGTAATACTGTATTGTGATAGTGTACTATAGTGTGTTATTATACTGTAGTGTGGTAATACTGTAGTGTGTTATTGTACTGTAGTATGTTATTATACTGTAGTTTGGTAATACTGTATTGTGATAGTGTACTGTAGTATGGTAATACTGTATTGTGATAGTGTACTGTAGTGGGGTAATACTGTATTGTGATAGTGTACTGTAGTGTGGTAATACTGTAATGCGATAGTGTACTGTAGTGTGGTAATACTGTAATGCGATAGTGTACTGTAGTGGGGTAATACTGTATTGTGATAGTGTACTGTAGTGTGGTAATACTGTAGTGCGATAGTGTACTGTAGTGGGGTAATACTGTATTGTGATAGTGTACTGTGTGGTAATACTGTAGTGTGATAGTGTATTCTAATAGTGTACTGTAGTGTGGTAATACTGTATTGTGATAGTGTACTGTAGTATGGTAATACTGTATTGTGATAGTGTACTGTAGTGGGGTAATACTGTATTGTGATAGTGTACTGTAGTGTGGTAATACTGTATTGTGATAGTGTACTGTAGAATGGTAATACTGTAATGTGATAGTGTACTGTAGTATGGTAATACTGTATTGTGATAGTGTACTGTAGTGTGGTAATACTGTATTGTGATAGTGTACTGTGTGGTAATACTGTATTGTGATAGTGTACTGTGTGGTAATACTGTAGTGTAATACTGTAGTGTGATAGTGTAATATAGTATGGTTGTACTGTAGTGTGGTAGTGTACTGTAGTGTGTTCCTTCATCTGGGGGTGTGTGTATGCATGTCCGCTTGTCTCTGTGTGTCTGTGTTTCTGTTGTTGTTTGCACACATGCATATGCAATTGTGTGTGCGTCTCTCCCTCTGTCTGTCTGTGAAGGCATCGTGGGTGGACAAATCTAAAATGAGTCAGACCTAAAATGATTATTGACTGGGTAAAGTGTTTGGTCTTATTGGATCTGCTTTCTGACTGTTCCCCTTCCATCCTTTGACGTCTAGTCACCTTCTAAACTCTCTCTTCTTCCCTCAGCTCAGACCTCCCCTGTGAGTTGGTCCACTTTTGCTCCGAATCTCAGAGAATTGTCCGCAGTGAGAAGGAAATATGATGTTTCAGTCAGAAACCAGGGTCATAGGTAATATCCTGCTCAACGGTGTCACGTTCTGACCTTAGTTATTTTGTTATGTCTATGTTTTAGTATGGTCAGGGCGTGAGTTGGGTGGGTTGTCTATGTTTGTTTTAGTATGGTCAGGGCGTGAGTTGGGTGGGTTGTCTATGTTTGTTTTAGTATGGTCAGGGCGTGAGTTGGGTGGGTTGTCTATGTTTGTTTTTCTATGTGTTGGTGTTTCTGGATGGCAGCGAAAGCTGAGCGGCGGTGGTATGAGGAGGCAGCACGGCAGCGCGGCTGGGACGAGAGACAGACCCAAAAATGTCTTGGGGGGGGGGGGGGGGGGGGGGGGGGGCAACACGGGGAGTGTGGCTAAGTCAGGTTGGAGACCTGAGCCAACTCCCCGTGCTTACCGTGGAGAGAGGTGGACCGGGCAGGCACCGTGTTATGCCGTTAGGCGCACGGTGTCACCGGTGCGCAGGCATAGCCCGGTGCGTTACAGCGCAGCGCCTTGTATCGGCCGGGCTAGAGTGGGCATCGAATCAGGTGCTATGAAGCCGACTCAGGGCATCTGGCCTCCAGTTCGTCTCCTCGGGCAGGGGTACGTGGCAGGTGGCACCAGCCCTATGCATGGTGTCCCCGGTTGAGCTGCCAGAGACGCCCGTCTGTCGTGAGCTGCCAGAGTCGCCCGTCTGTCGTGAGCTGCCAGAGTCGCCCGTCTGTCGTGAACTGCCAGAGTCGCCCGTCTGTCGTGAGCTGCCAGAGTCGCCCGTCTGTCGTGAGCTGCCAGAGTCGCCCGTCTGTCGTGAGCTGCCAGAGTCGCCCGTCTGTCGTGAGCTGCCAGAGTCGCCCGTCTGTCGTGAGCTGCCAGAGTCGCCCGTCTGTCGTGAGCTGCCAGAGTCGCCCGTCTGTCGTGAGCTGCCAGAGTCGCCCGTCTGTCGTGAGCTGCCAGAGTCGCCCGTCTGTCGTGAGCTGCCAGAGTCGCCCGTCTGTCGTGAGCTGCCAGAGTCGCCCGTCTGTCGTGAGCTGCCAGAGTCGCCCGTCAGTCGTGAGCTGCCAGAGTCGCCCGTCTGTCGTGAGCTGCCAGAGTCGCCCGTCTGTCGTGAGCTGCCAGAGTCGCCCGTCTGTCGTGAGCTGCCAGAGTCGCCCGTCTGTCTTGAGCTGCCAGAGTCGCCCGTCTGTCGTGAGCTGCCAGAGTCGCCCTGTCTCCTCCCTACAGGTGCTCCCGTCTGTCGTGAGCTGCCAGAGTCGCCCTGTCTCCTCCCTACAGGTGCTCCCGTCTGTCGTGAGCTGCCAGAGTCGCCCTGTCTCCTCCCTACAGGTGCTCCCGTCTGTCGTGAGCTGCCAGAGTCTTTCTGTCTCCTCCCTACAGGTGTTCCCGTCTGTCGTGAGCTGCCAGAGTCTTTCTGTCTCCTCCCTACAGGTGCTCCCGTCTGTCGTGAGCTGCCAGAGTCTTTCTGTCTCCTCCTACAGGTGCTCCCGTCTGTCGTGAGCTGCCAGAGTCTTTCTGTCTCCTCCCTACAGGTGCTCCCGTCTGTCGTGAGCTGCCAGAGTCTTTCTGTCTCCTCCCTACAGGTGCTCCCGTCTGTCCTGAGCTGCCAGACTCTCCCGTCTGTCCTGAGCTGCCAGAGCGGCCCGTCTGTCAGGAGCTGCCAGAGCCGTCCGTTACTCCGGTGCTGCCGGAATCGCCCTTCACTCCGGTGCTGCCGGACTCTCCCGTCCATTCGGGACCCGTTGCTAGGGTCCCCAGTCCGAGGTCGGTGCCTCTAAAGAAGCCACGGAGGCGGAGAAGGACTATGGTGGAGTGGGGTCCACGTCCCGCTCCAGAGCCGCCACCGCGGACAGACACCCACCCAGACCCTCCCCTACAGGTTCAGGTTTTGTGGCCGGAGTCCGCACCTTTGGGGGGGAGGGTACTGTCACGTTCTGACCTTAGATCTTTTGTTATGTCTTTGTTTTAGTATGGTCAGGGCGTGAGTTGGGTGGGTTGTCTGTTTGTTTTTCCTAGATAATATCCTGCTCAACGGGTAAGAAACCAGGGTCCTAGATAATATCCTGCTCAAAGGGTAAGAAACCAGGGTCCTAGATAATATCCTGCTCAACGGGTAAGAAACCAGTGTCACAGATAATATCCTGCTCAACGGGTAAGAAACCAGGGTCCTAGATAATATCCTGCTCAACGGGTAAGAAACCAGGGTCCTAGATAATATCCTGCTCAAAGGGTAAGAAACCACTGTCCTAGATAATATCCTGCTCAACGGGTAAGAGACCAGGGTCCTAGATAATATCCTGCTCAATGGGTAAGAAACCAGGGTCATAGATAATATTCTGCTCAACGGGTAAGAAACCAGTGTCATAGATAATATCCTGCTTAACGAGTAAGAAACCAGGGTCCTAGATAATATCTAGCAGACATTATCTCTGTCTTTGCTCAACGACTCTTTGTTTTGAAGTTTTATGTCTTTGTTATAAGCAAGAACATTCTCTTTCTCCTATGGTAACTCATTCTAGAACATTCTCTTTCTCCTATGGTAACTCATTCTAGAACATTCTCTTTCTCCTATGGTAACTCATTCTAGAACATTCTCTTTCTCCTATGGTAACTCATTCTAGAACATTCTCTTTCTCCTATGGTAACTCATTCTAGAACATTCTCTTTCTCCTATGGTAACTCATTCTAGAACATTGTCTTTCTCCTATGGTAACTCATTCTAGAACATTGTCTTTCTCCTATGGTAACTCATTCTAGAACATTCTCTTTCTCCTATGGTAACTCATTCTAGAACATTCTCTTTCTCCTATGGTAACTCATTCTAGAACATTCTCTTTCTCCTATGGTAACTCATTCTAGAACATTCTCTTTCTCCTATGGTAACTCATTCTAGAACATTCTCTTTCTCCTATGGTAACTCATTCTAGAACATTCTCTTTCTCCTATGGTAACTCATTCTAGAACATTCTCTTTCTCCTATGGTAACTCATTCTAGAACATTCTCTTTCTCCTATGGTAACTCATTCTAGAACATTCTCTTTCTCCTATGGTAACTCATTCTAGAACATTCTCTTTCTCCTATGGTAACTCATTCTAGAACATTCTCTTTCTCCTATGGTAACTCATTCTAGAACATTCTCTTTCTCCTATGGTAACTCATTCTAGAACATTCTCTTTCTCCTATGGTAACTCATTCTAGAACATTCTCTTTCTCCTATGGTAACTCATTCTAGAACATTCTCTTTCTCCTATGGTAACTCATTCTAGAACATTCTCTTTCTCCTATGGTAACCATACATTTTCAATGCGTTGGTTTTGGTTTATCAATGAAACAATGGCTCTATTTCTCCTTTGACAACATAAGTGTTCAGACACAGGCCACAAAGACAGGTGCTTCAGTATGTCAGTAAATGGACTGGTGTGTGTGTGTGTGTGTGTGTGTGCACGTGTATGTGTGTTTATGCATTCTGTCATTTAGGTTAGCATTGTGGAGTAACTACAATGTTGTTGATCCATCCTCAGTTTTTCGTCTCTCATAATAATTACATTCTGTAACTGTTTTTAAAGTCACCATTGGCTTCATGGTGAAACGCCTGAGCAGTTTCCTTCCTCTCCGGCAACTGAGTTAGGAATGGCACCTGTATCTTCGTAGTGACTGGGTGTATTGATACACCTTCCAAAATGTAATTAATAACTTCAGTGTCTGTTTTTTTTTGAACCCATCTAACCAATAGAAGCCCTTCATTGGGAAAACCTCTCTGGTCTTTGTGGTTGTGTCTGTGCCTGAAATTCACTGCTCGGCTGATGGACCTTACAGATAATTGTATGTGTGGGGCAAAGAGATGAGTATATTATATATTATATACATATTATATACATTATATGAAAATATTATGTGATTATTATTGTTAAGGACATTTTTACTCCAGAACTTATTTAGGGTCGAATACTTATTGACTCAAGACATTTCAACTTTTCATAAAAATAAAAAAAAGTTTCTAAAAACATAATTCAACTTTGACATCGTGAGGTATTTTGTTTAGGCCGGTAAACACAAAATCTGAACATAATCCATTTTAAATTCAGGCTGTAACAAAACAAAATGTGGAGAAAGTCGAGGGGTGTGAATACTTTCTGTTGGCCCTGTATATCAAACACCAACACTCGAGCGAAGAAAACCAACGTCTGATAGATGGTCCCTTTTTCCTCGTTGTTGCCCTCAGTGAAATGAAAAAAATTACTTTTCACAGTAACTGAAGGAGACAAATTGCCACGATGGGTTAAATGATGAGAAATGTGAAACCTGTCAGGGAGAAAAGGAGTGTACACGAATGGTTGCCAAGCAACTGAATTAGGCAGCTTTCAGCTTTGGTTCCAGTGAACCGAAGGGGCGGCCGTGTGTCTGTTGTCCATGTTCTGACTGTCACCTGTCAGCTTGAAAATGTATGGAGGGGCGAAATTTGTCTGTGTCGGTGTGTCTGTGTCTGTGTGTCTGTGTGCGTGTGTCTGTGTGCGTGTGTCTGTGTCTGTGTCGGTGTGTCTGTGTCTGTGTGTCTGTGTGTCTGTGTGCGTGTGTCTGTGTCTGTGTCTGTGTCTGTGTATTAGTCCTGAGAATTGCCAGGGACCTCACAAGCTGATATTATCACGACACGTAGGTGCCGACACGATATGTATTGCGATGTGTTACTGTGATTTTATTGCGATTCGGTGTTCCAGACATACACTACATGTGGATACCTGCTCTTCGAACATCTCATTCCAAAACCACCCAACAGTATATATGTTCTGGAGACCATCCAACAGACCATCCAACAGACCATCCAACAGTATATATGTTCTGGAGACCACCCAACAGACCATCCAACAGACCACCCAACAGTATATATGTTCTGGAGACCACCCAACAGACCATCCAACAGACCATCCAACAGTATATATGTTCTGGAGACCACCCAACAGACCATCCAACAGACCACCTAACAGTATATATGTTCTGGAGACCACCCAACAGACCACCTAACAGTATATATGTTCTGGAGACCATCCAACAGACCATCCAACAGTATATATGTTCCGGAGACCATCCAACAGACCACCTAACAGTATATATGTTCTGGAGACCACCCAACAGACCATCCAACAGTATATATGTTCTGGAGACCACCCAACAGACCACCTAACAGTATATATGTTCTGGAGACCATCCAACAGACCATCCAACAGTATATATGTTCCGGAGACCATCCAACAGACCACCTAACAGTATATATGTTCTGGAGACCACCCAACAGACCATCCAACAGTATATATGTTCTGGAGACCACCCAACAGACCACCTAACAGTATATATGTTCTGGAGACCATCCAACAGACCATCCAACAGTATATATGTTCCGGAGACCATCCAACAGACCACCTAACAGTATATATGTTCTGGAGACCACCCAACAGACCATCCAACAGTATATATGTTCTGGAGACCACCCAACAGACCATCCAACAGTATATATGTTCTGGAGACCACCCAACAGTATATATGTTCTGGAGACCACCCAACAGACCATCCAACAGACCACCTAACAGTATATATGTTCTGGAGACCATCCAACAGACCACCTAACAGTATATATGTTCTGGAGACCACCCAACAGACCACCTAACAGTATATATGTTCTGGAGACCATCCAACAGACCACCTAACAGTATATATGTTCTGGAGACCACCCAACAGACCACCTAACAGTATATATGTTCTGGAGACCATCCAACAGACCACCTAACAGTATATATGTTCTGGAGACCACCCAACAGACCACCTAACAGTATATATGTTCTGGAGACCATCCAACAGACCACCTAACAGTATATATGTTCTGGAGACCACCCAACAGACCACCTAACAGTATATATGTTCTGGAGACCACCCAACAGACCACCTAACAGTATATATGTTCTGGAGACCATCCAACAGACCATCCAACAGTATATATGTTCTGGAGAACATCCAACAGACCATCCAACAGTATATATGTTCTGGAGACCACCCAACAGACTATCCAACAGACCACCCAACAGTATATATGTTCTGGAGAACATCCAACAGACCATCCAACAGTATATATGTTCCGGAGAACATCCAACAGACCATCCAACAGTATATATGTTCTGGAGAACATCCAACAGACCATCCAACAGTATATATGTTCTGGAGACCACCCAACAGACTATCCAACAGACCACCCAACAGTATATATGTTCTGGAGACCATCCAACAGACCATCCAACAGTATATATGTTCTGGAGACCACCCAACAGACTATCCAACAGACCACCCAACAGACCACCCAACAGTATATATGTTCCGGAGACCATCCAACAGACCGCCTAACAGTATATATGTTCTGGAGACCACCCAACAGACCATCCAACAGTATATATGTTCTGGAGACCACCCAACAGACCATCCAACAGTATATATGTTCCGGAGAACATCCAACAGACCACCTAACAGTATATATGTTCTGGAGACCACCCAACAGACCATCCAACAGTATATATGTTCCGGAGACCATCCAACAGACCACCTAACAGTATATATGTTCTGGAGACCACCCAACAGACCATCCAACAGTATATATGTTCCGGAGAACATCCAACAGACCATCCAACAGTATATATGTTCTGGAGACCACCCAACAGACTATCCAACAGACCACCCAACAGTATATATGTTCTGGAGACCACCCAACAGACTATCCAACAGACCACCCAACAGTATATATGTTCTGGAGACCACCCAACAGACCATCCAACAGACCACCCAACAATATATATGTTCTGGAGACCACCCAACAGACTATCCAACAGACCACCCAACAGTATATATGTTCTGGAGACCACCCAACAGACTATCCAACAGACCACCCAACAGTATATATGTTCTGGAGACCACCCAACAGACCATCCAACAGACCACCCAACAATATATATGTTCTGGAGACCACCCAACAGACTATCCAACAGACCACCCACCAGTATATATGTTCTGGAGACCATCCAACAGACCATCCAACAGACCACCCAACAGACCATCCAACAGACCATCCAACAGTATATATGTTCTGGAGACCATCCAACAGACCATCCAACACTATATATGTTCTGGAGACCATCCAACAGACCATCTAACACTATATATGTTCTGGAGACCACCCAACAGAATTTCCAACAGACCATCCAACAGACCATCCAACAGTATATATGTTCTGGAGACCATCCAACAGACCATCCAACAGACCATCCAACAGTATATATGTTCTGGAGACCACCCAACAGACCATCCAACAGACCACCCAACAATATATATGTTCTGGAGACCACCCAACAGACTATCCAACAGACCACCCAACAGTATATATGTTCTGGAGACCACCCAACAGACTATCCAACAGACCATCCAACAGTATATATGTTCTGGAGACCACCCAACAGACTATCCAACAGACCACCCAACAGTATATATGTTCTGGAGACCACCCAACAGACCATCCAACAGACCACCCACCAGTATATATGTTCTGGAGACCATCCAACAGACCATCCAACAGACCACCCAACAGACCATCCAACAGACCATCCAACAGTATATATGTTCTGGAGACCATCCAACAGACCATCCAACACTATATATGTTCTGGAGACCACCCAACAGACCTTCCAACAGACCATCCAACAGACCATCCAACAGTATATATGTTCTGGAGACCATCCAACAGACCATCCAACAGACCATCCAACAGTATATATATTCTGGAGACCACCCAACAGACCATCCAACAGTATATTTGTTCCGGAGACCATCCAACACACCATCCAGCAGTATATATGTTCTGGAGACCACCCAACAGACCATCCAACAGTATATATGTTCCGGAGACCATCCAACAGACCATCCAACAGCATATATGTTCTGGAGACCACCCAACAGACCATCCAACAGTATATATGTTCTGGAGACCACCCAACAGACTATCTAACAGTATATTTGTTCTGGAGACCACCCAACAGACCATCCAACACTATATATGTTCTGGAGACCACCCAACAGACTATCCAACAGACCACCCACCAGTATATATGTTCTGGAGACCATCCAACAGTATATATGTTCTGGAGACCACCCAACAGACTATCCAACAGACCACCCAACAATATATATGTTCTGGAGACCACCCAACAGACCATCCAACAGACCATCCAACAGACCATCCAACAGACCTTCCAACAGTATATATGTT
>NC_034190.2:8052003-8062003 GCF_002021735.2 Oncorhynchus kisutch | reverse complement strand
ACCCACACACACCCACACACCCACACCACACACACACCACACCACACACACACACCACACATTGAACTGGTGTAGAGTAGCCTTTTTTTTTATCTCAATACCAAATCATTTCTGTGTAGCAGACACACCCACACCACACACACACACACCCACACCACCCACACCCACCCCCACACCACACCCCCCCACACACACACACACACCCACACCACCCACACCCACCCCCACACCACACACCCCCACCCCCACACCCACACCACACACACCCACACACCCGCACCCACACACACCACACCCACACTCACACACCCACACACCCACACACACCCCCCCACACCACACACACACACCCACACCACACACACCCACACACCCACACCCACACCACACACACCCACACACAAACCCACACACACCCACACACCCACACACACACCCCCACACCCACACACACACCCCCACAACACACCCACACCACCCACACCCACAGACCCACACCCACACCACACGCACCCACACACACTCACACTCACACACCCACACCACCCACACACACCCCCCCACACCACACACCCACACCACACCACACCACACCACACCACACCACACCCACCCACCCACCCACCCACACCACACCACACACCCGCACCACACCCCACCACACCACACCCACACCACACCCCCACACCACACCACACCCACACCACACCACACCCACCCCGCACCACACCACACCCACACCCACACCACACACCACCCCACCCCACACCACACCACACCACACCAATATGCTGCACATCTGGCACCCTACTTACTCTATAGTGCACTACTTTGGACCAGGACTCAGGTCACAAGTAGTGCACTAAATAGAGAATAGGGTGTAACTTTTGACACATGCAGATTTACTGTAGTTGTTGATGGTGCCCTCACGGGTTTTGTATCCCATCAGTCGGCTTCAATGGTGTGTTTGAAGGTTGTCTTGTTTTACTACTGTTGTTGGGTTGGGCTTAAAGGCCCAATTAAGCTGTTTTTATTTCGATATCAAATAATGTCTGGGTAACAATTAATTAAGTGCCTTGCTGTAATAGTTTTCCATTAAAATGAACAAAAATATATATATTTTTTGCAGACAAAAATGGCTACAGCAATCATTTTTCTACGACTGTCTGGGAGGTGTTTGAGTAAGGTGGGAAATGCGAGCTGTTATTGGCAGAGAGGATTGGAACTCTCTTTCTTATTGGTCTATTAAACCATTTACTCAGGCAAGCTGAGACTCTCCCCCAATGCAAATCTGCTGATTTATAATATTATTATTTTCATCCAGCAACTATCAGCAGATAAGAACTTTTTTCACACTTTTACAATGTTCATTCCATCCATCTTTTCCACAATATGATACAAAACACAGGAAAACATCATTTTGATTTCACCGGGCCTTTAATTAACCACTTTAGCACTCATTCTCTCATCCTCCAACTTCTCTGCTGCTTTCATCGAAGCTGCGTCCCAAATCACACATCTATTCCATGGTCAAAAGTAGGACACTATGTAGAGAATAGGGTGTCATTTGGAACGCAGACATCAAATCACTGCAGGAGGGCCATTCATTTGATTCAAAATCAGTCCATTCAGTCCATTCAATTATACTGTAATTATCTCCCGCTCAAAAGCACTGGATAAAGTGCACCTGAATATGCCTTTGCACACTCTCTGGCTGTCTCTCTGGCTGGCTGTCTCTCTGGCTGGCTGTCTCTCTGGCTGGCTGTCTCTCTGGCTGTCTCTCTGGCTGGCTGTCTCTCTGGCTGTCTCTCTGGCTGTCTGTCTGTCTGGCTGTCTCTCTGGCTGTCTGGCTGGCTGTTTCTCTGGCTGGCTGTCTCTCTGGCTGCCTGTCTGGCTGTCTCTCTGGCTGTCTGGCTGGCTGGCTGGCTGTCTCTCTGGCTGGCTGTCTCTCTGGCTGTCTGTCTGGCTGGCTGTCTCTCTGGCTGTCTGCCTCTCTGGCTGGCTGGCTCGCTGGCTGGCTCTCTGGCTGGCTGGCTCTCTGGTTGGCTGGCTCTCTGGCTGGCTGGCTGGCTCGGTTTCTGGCTGGCTGAAAGAGGGCTGATGGGACTGGTGCTGGAACTGGGTCTGTGAATGGGTCTGGGACTGGGTCTGGGACTGGGTCTGTGAATGGGACTGGGACTTGGATTTGCGCTGGGTCGATGCCTGCCTAGAAACTGGGTAATCTCAGTTAACCCAGAACTAAAACCTTGGTCAGATGCTCGTAGTCTGTCCAGAAGAGATTAGGTAAGTGGTGACTGGACAGTCACTAGGTGGTAGTGGTGGAGGAATAGGACTGGCACAGTACTACTGATGCCAGAGACAGGGACTGTCATTAAGACTGCTTCAGAAGGACTAGTGCTCATTTACTCTGTAACATCTAGCATTCTTGTCTCTGTTCTTGTCTCTCCCTTTCTCTCTAACCCAATCTCTTCTCTACCGCTTTCCTTTTTCTCTACCTCTCTCTCTCTCTTCTCTTCCCCTCCATTTCTCTATTCTTCTCTCTCTCTTCTCTACCCCTTCCTTTCTCTCTACCTCTCTCTTGTCTCTACCCTCCCTTTCTCTCTTCCTCTCTCTTCTCTACCCCTCCTTTTCTCTCTAACCCAATCTCTTCTCTATCCCTCCCTTTCTCACTACCTCTCTCTCTCTCTCTCTCTTCTCTACCCCTCCATTTCTCTCTTCCTCTCTCTCTCTTCT
The DNA here is from genome assembly GCF_002021735.2 of Oncorhynchus kisutch. NCBI lineage: Eukaryota > Metazoa > Chordata > Actinopteri > Salmoniformes > Salmonidae > Oncorhynchus > Oncorhynchus kisutch. The sequence goes on along the minus strand of NC_034190.2, from coordinate 8,059,270 downwards.
CTACCCCTCTTCTCTCTCTCTTCTCTACCCCTCCCTTTCTCTCTCTTCCTCTCTCTTATCTACCCCTCCCTTTCTCTCTCTTCTCTCTCTCTTCTCTACCCCTCCCTTTCTCTCTCTACCTTTCTCTTTTCTACCTCTCCCTTTCTCTCTACCTCTCTCTCTTCTCTACACCTCCCTTTCTCTCTTCCTCTCTCTCTCTCTTCTCTACCCCTCCCTTTCTCTCTCTACCTTTCTCTTCTCAACCCCTCTCTCTCATCTCTACCCCCTTCCTTTCTCTCAACCCCTCTCACTCTTCTCTACCCCCTCCCTTTCTCTTTACCTCTGTCTGTCTCCCCTGAGGCCCTACTGCCCTATTATAAAGGACAACCTGAGGAGTGGGGTGGCAAAAGAGAACTCTACTTTTCTCATTACTTGTAGCTGGTAACGCGACATTCTTGGTCTGCATGTAACGCCTACTCTTGCTCCCTCCCTCCTGCCCTCGACGTCGCTGGTCTACTAACCACCAAGACCCACATTGTGCACACCTGCTCATCACTTTCTCCCTGATTACTCGCACCTTTTATTTAGTCCTCAGTTGTCTTCAGTTACTAATTGTTTTCTCTTACGTTATGTCCTAATGTTTGTTAAAACTGTTTCAGTTCTTTATTAAACCTTCTACACCTGCTTCACCACACCACCTGCTTCACCACACCACCTGCTTCACCACACCACCTGCTTCACCACACCACCTGCTTCACCACACCACCTGCTTCACCACACCACCTGCTTCCTGACTCCCGGCGTATATGTTACAGAATGAACACCTCGACAATATCGAAGCAGCAGAAGATTTAACCTCCAGGCGGTTAATGAACAAGGTCATCTACTCCACCAACACCACGACCAGCTGGCGAAACTGAGTATGGAGGAGGTTCTCCGCGTTCTCCACTGCCTCGACACCACTAGTGAGGCTCTCAATAACCCCATCAGAGGGGAACCTACCACGGGTCGGTCCAGCCAGTCCAACCAGCCTACCCAGCTGTCCGCCCAGGTCAGTGATACCCGACTATCCTTTCTGGAGAAATATGACGTCACTCCATCGGAATGCCGTGGCTTCCTACTTCCTACTTCCTACTTCCTACTTCCTACTTCCTACTCCAGTGTTCCCTCTATTTAGCATATCAGATGGGGAATCTCCACCACCGAGAGTTCCAAGGTTGCCACGGTCCCCTGCTGACCGGACGGGTGTTGGAGTGGTCTACAGCTGTCTGGGAGAAAGGAGAGGAGGAGCTGGGATTCCTATGAGATGTTCGTGGCTCTGTTCACGGCGGTCTTCGACCATCCACCAGAGGGCAGAGAGGGAGGTAAGCGACTCTTCCAGCTCCGGCAAGGTGCCCAGACCGCAGAGGAGTACTCCGTCACCTTTCGGACTGCTGCAGCTTCCAACGGATGGATTGAGCCGGCACTCCGCATTCTATTCCACTGTGGATTGCATGAGAAGGTCGAGATGGAGTAGGAGGACAATATTTCCTGTGGGATGCTCTCATCTCAATGGTCATCCGTCTGGATAACCTTCTGTGGGAGCGCCGGTGTCTATCTCGCTACTCGCCTCCCTCCTTTGGCTGTCCCGAGGCAGAGCCTGAACCCATGGAGGTAGGGACCACACACCTCTCCGCTGCAGAGCGGCGTCACCGGAGACAGCTGGGGCTCTGTTCCTATTGTGGTGTCCGGTGAACAGAATAGAGAGGCGGGCTCTTGACCTTCCATCCCCCAGGGTAGGCGTGAGTATCCCATTTTCATAGTTTTTTTGCCAAACCCTTTCTGGTTCCTATTTCACTGGATGGCTGTCCCTCAAGTGTTGTCTCTACAGCTCTAGTGGACTCCGGTGCCATTGGGAACTTCATCAACCAGGCCACCTCCTCCCTGAATTTAATCTCATAAATCGCTCACCTCTCCTTTTCCTATCCAAGCTCTGGACACACAACCATTAGGATCTGGCACAGTTACACATCATCATCATCATCATCGCACCTCTCACCCAATACGCCAGGAAAGCCTTCCCTTCTTCATCACCTCCGCACCTGTACACCTGTACACCTGTGCACCTGTACACCTGTACACCTGTACACCTGTACACCTGTGCACCTGTGCACCTGTACACCAGGTAATCCTCAGCCTCCCGTGGCTCCAACGTCACATGGTCGAGTATGAAAATGACCGCCTGGGGACCAGGATGTGGTTACATGCTGGTTGAGGTTACATACCGGTTGAGGTTACATACCGGTTGACGTTACATACCGGTTGACGTTACATACCGGTTGACGTTACATACCGGTTGACGTTACATACCGGTTGACGTTACATACCGGTTGACGTTACATACCGGTTGAGGTTACATACCAGTTGAGGTTACATACCGGTTGAGGTTACATGCCGGTTGAGGTTACATGCCGGTTGAGGTTACATACCGGTTGAGGTTACATACCGGTTGACGTTACATACCGGTTGAGGTTACATACCGGTTGACGTTACATACCGGTTGAGGTTACATACCGGTTGAGGTTACATGCCGGTTGAGGTTACATGCCGGTTGAGGTTACATACCGGTTGAGGTTACATACCGGTTGACGTTACATACCGGTTGAGGTTACATACCGGTTGAGGTTACATACCGGTTGAGGTTACATGTCGGTTGAGGTTACATACCGGTTGAGGTTACATGTCGGTTGAGGTTACATACCGGTTGAGGTTACATACCGGTTGAGATAACATGTCGGTTGAGGGCCCCGTGAATGCCCACCAGCCTATCAATCGGTCCTGCTGTATCGTTAGACCTGTATGTTGGGACGTAGATGTGGATATATCTGGAGTGCATCTACGTTCCCAGAGGGCTGAGAGATCGGCTGTTAACCTGGGCACTCACATCCCTCGCCGCTGGACACCCAGGTAACACCCACACCATCTAATCCCTCTCCGAAAAGTACTGGTGGCCCACTTTGGCCTAGGACTTTACCCACTATTCCAACACATGCTCCATGTGTACTCAATCCAAATCTCCCAGGGCTCCAGCAGGGGAAACTACTGCCTCAGCAGCCCTGGTCATATTTGTCCATAGACTTTGTAACTGATCTCCCCTTTTCTGGTGGTTGTACCACTATTATGGTTGTTATTGACAGATTCTCTAAGTCCTTCCGTTTTAGTCCTCTTTCTGGTCTGCCTACCGCTCTCCAGGTTGCTGAAGCACTATTCCAAATCAAATCAAATCAAATGTATTTATATAACCCTTCGTACATCAGCTGATATCCTCAGAGTGCTGTACAGAAACCCGGCCTAAAAAACCCCAAACAGCAAGCAATGGAAGGAAACCCCATTATCAGTCGTAGTGTCCAAGTCCCAATCAGAGATGTTCTACTCTGACACATTCAGGTCTTCTCTTTCATTGTGTTGCATCATCATTTGATGCATATGCTTCTTACACAATTTTCCCTCAGTCTGCACTAAGAAGGTTACAAGACCAAGTACCCTTTTCACAACCCCGGGGACCGTGTCTCTCTCTCTCTCCTCCCTTGGTAATCTCGGACGAGCACTGTTCGTTCCCGAATGGAAAAAAAACCCACCGAAAGACGCTTTCCCACCCCCTTGTCCTGAATCTTCGACTGCATACCAGCTGAAAAAAACTGGGGTTTAACCAGTTTAACCTTGTTCTGACCTGTCTTTTTAGGAACAACTTCTTCTGGAGTTTTTACAGTTGCGACATTGTAGCGTATTCCTGTAGGCAAACAGAAAGTTGTCCAAACTATATGCTGTACAGACCGTCCCGATGTCCTTCTCTAGAGCCTGTTTTTAGATTCTATACAAGTCGCTCTGCTGCGCCATTTGAAGCTGCATGGTACGGAGCCGACTGGATGTGTTTCACCGAATGGAAGAATATCTCCATCTCTTTTTGACACCATCTGTCTGAAACACACTCCTCAACTAACCCGTGGGCTGAGAACGTTGCCCGGAGTGTGTCTACCGTGGCTGTGGCTGAAGAATTACTCATACCCTTTACTTCTGGCCAGCGTAACTACTGACAACCGGGTCCTTTCCCTTTTGAGCAAAATCTATATGAATGCGTTTGCCAGGCCCCCCCCCCCCCCCTCTCAGGCCGTTTCCAAGGATGCACTGGTGCAAGGTTCGGCATATTCCTATTAGACTGACACACCTGGCATCTCCTTACCGTTTCTTCTGTATCTGAGTCTAACCTCGGCCACCAAAAAGTGGCTCCTTGCGAGAACTTTCATTTTTTACCATGCCCCAGTGGGTTCCACGTATCTCCTTCAGTAGGTCCCTCTGTAGATTAGCCCGACACCACCGTTCTCTCATACCCCATAATTTCTGGCATGCTGCTGAGAGGACTTGTATTGTATGTCATACTGATATGTGCATCTATCCTGGATGTAGCCCCTGTTCGTCTATCCTGGATGTAGCCCCTGTTTGTCTATCCTAGATGTAGCCCCTGTTCGTCTAGCCTGGATGTAGCACCTGTTCGTCTAGCCTGGATGTAGTCCCTGTTCGTCTAGCCTGGATGTAGTCCCTGTTCGTCTATCCTGGATGTAGCCCCTGTTCCTCTATCCTGGATGTAGCCCCTGTTAGTCTATTCCGGTGGTAGCCCATGTTCCCTGTTAGTCTATCCTGGATGTAGCCCCTGTTCCTCTATCCTGGATGTAGCCCCTGTTAGTCTATCCTGGATGTAGCCCCTGTTCCTCTATCCTGGATGTAGCCCCTGTTAGTCTATCCTGGATGTAGCCCCTGTTAGTCTATCCTGGATGTAGCCCCTGTTCCTCTATCCTGGATGTAGCCCCTGTTAGTCTATCCTGGATGTAGCCCCTGTTAGTCTATCCTGGATGTAGCCCCTGTTCCTCTAACCTGGATGTAGTCCCTGTTCGTCTATCCTGGATGTAGCCCCTGTTTGTCTAACCTGGATGTAGTCCCTGTTCGTCTATCCTGGATGTAGTCCCTGTTCGTCTATCCTGGATGTAGTCCCTGTTCGTCTATCCTCGATGTAGCCCCTGTTCGTATATCATGGATGTAGTCCCTGTTCGTCTATCCTGGATGTAGTCCCTGTTCATCTATCCTCGATGTAGCCCCTGTTCGTATATCATGGATGTAGCCCCTGTTCGTCTATCCCGGATGTAGCTCCTGTTCGTCTATCCTGGATGAAGTCCCTGTTCCTCTATCCTGTGACCTAAGTAAGTGACACTAGACTGAAAAGACTCATCCCTGTTTTCTCTTAACCCACGCTCTTGCATCCTCTTTAACACGGCTTCTACAGGGTTAACCTGGGGATGTGGACCACTTACAGGAAGTGGTCCTCGACCCGATTTCCCTGTGATAAGAATGTCATCCAGAAAGTACACAGACCCAGGTTAACCCTGTAAGACCTGGTCCATGATACGTTGGAATACAGCTGAAGAGCTTGATCCTTCATAAGGCGCCAGGGTAGCCTAGTGGTTAGAGCGTTGGACTAGTAACCGGAAGGTTGCAAGTTCAAACCCCCGTGCTGACAAGGTACAAATCTGTCTGAACAGGCAGTTATTAACCCACTGTTCCTAGGCCGTCATTGAAAATAAGAATTTGTTCTTAACTGACTTGCCTAGTTAAATAAAATAAAAAATAAGGCCCTCTATTAACCTGGTATAATTCCGCTATCCTCGTCGCCAGTTGTTGTTTTATAGTCAATAAATACTTTGACTCTTGATCTACCTCCACAGTTTATGTGTCTTTAAATCTGCTGCTGTACAGCTTCTCTGATATAATAGACACGGCAGCCTCAGTATCTACCTCCATCTTTATCCCCCCCCCGTTACATCACCATGACCATATAAGGATTCACTATCATTACTACACACAGTAAAAAGTCCCAAGTCCTTTTCTGACTGGTGATTTCCGACTGTGCTGGAGCCTGCAGGCAACTTGATCTGTTGTCAAGTAGCTTGTCCCCTTCACTGGATCACAGTGTGCTGTTTGACAGCGTTGCTCTACTGTCTCTCTACTGTCTCTTCAGCCCAACAGTCGACTACTCTCTACAGTGTCTTCAGCCCAACAGTCGACTCTCTACAGTGTCTTCAGCCCAACAGTCGACTACCCAACTCTCCGATACATCATTGAACTTTGACCTCCCTTCCATCTCGTAATCCAATCACTTCAATGCAAGAAAGGAAACCCCATTATCATTTGTTCATTCAAATAACTCGACCCCAGCATACAAATCCCATTGGCTATTTGCAACCGTTTTACATATCAACTCATGAACACATTATATATTTCTCAATACAACAGAATGGGCTTCCATAGTGTTTAAATATTTGTGGTGGCTGTGATGGGCTCAGTGCAGCCGGCAGTTCTTGAGACAATTTCAGAATGTAACTGTTATGGCAATTTCAGGTAAAAGCTCAAATATTAGGAACATGTTTGTACATTTCAGATGTTTCAAAAAACATTGCTCTGCTATTATAATTTATACTGTAGGAGTGTTGGCTCAACGAGATATTTCTGTTTACACTGCCTGAGGAACGTGTAGCAGACGAGTGTCGTATTCTACCTGAGACACGTGTAGCAGACGAGTGTCGTATTCTACCTGAGTAATGTGGAGCAGACCAGTATCGTATTCTACCTGAGTAACGTGTAGCAGACCAGTGTCCTATTCTACCTGAGTAACGTGTAGCAGACCAGTGTCCTATTCTACCTGAGTAACGTGTAGCAGACCAGTGTCCTATTCTACCTGAGTAACGTGTAGCAGACCAGTGTCCTATTCTACCTGAGTAACGTGGAGCAGACCAGTGTCGTATTCTACCTGAGTAACGTGTAGCAGACCAGTGTCGTATTCTACCTGAGTAACGTGTAGCAGACCAGTGTCCTATTCTACCTGAGTAATGTGGAGCAGACCAGTATCGTATTCTACCTGAGTAACGTGTAGCAGACCAGTGTCGTATTCTACCGGAGTAACGTGTAGCAGACCAGTGTCGTATTCTACCTGAGTAACATGTAGCAGACCAGTGTCGTATTCTACCTGAGTAACGTGTAGCAGACCAGTGTCGTATTCTACCTGAGTAACGTGTAGCAGACCAGTGTCCTATTCTACCTGAGTAATGTGGAGCAGACCAGTATCGTATTCTACCTGAGTAACGTGTAGCAGACCAGTGTCGTATTCTACCGGAGTAACGTGTAGCAGACCAGTGTCGTATTCTACCTGAGTAACATGTAGCAGACCAGTGTCGTATTCTACCTGAGTAACGTGTAGCAGACC